>NC_043979.1:829103-841603 GCF_902148855.1 Sphaeramia orbicularis | reverse complement strand
CAAACATGTTAGTGCAGATCAGGTTTATCAAGAACAGCAGTGTTACAGTAACGGTATGAACTGCAGTGTATGGGATGATGCAAAAGTGTCGACTATGAAATAAAACAACAAAACCCATGAATAAACAAGAGAATAGCTGGAGAAGAACTGTCCACTGGAGTGACCAGTATGTATGAATAACTGTCCACTGGGGTGACCAGTATGAATGAATAACTGTCCACTGCAGTGACCAGTATGTATGAATAACTGTCCAGTGGAGTGACCAGTATGTATGAATAACTGTCCACTGGGGTGACCAGTATGAATGAATAACTGTCCACTGCAGTGACCAGTATGTATGAATAACTGTCCACCGGAGTGACCAGTATGAATGAATAACTGTCCACTGGAGTGACCAGTATGTATGAATAACTGTCCACTGGGGTGACCAGTATGAATGAATAACTGTCCACCGCAGTGACCAGTATGAATGAATAACTGTCCACTGGAGTGACCAGTATGAATGAATAACTGTCCACTGGAGTGACCAGTATGTATGAATAACTGTCCACTGGAGTGACCAGTATGTATGAATAACTGTCCACCGGAGTGACCAGTATGTATGAATAACTGTCCACCGGAGTGACCAGTATGTATGAATAACTGTCCACCGGAGTGACCAGTATGAATGAATAACTGTCCACCGCAGTGACCAGTATGAATGAATAACTGTCCACTGGAGGGACCAGTATGTATGAATAACTGTCCACTGGAGTGACCAGTATGAATGAATAACTGTCCACCGGAGTGACCAGTATGTATGAATAACTGTCCACCGGAGTGACCAGTATGTATGAATAACTGTCCACTGGAGTGACCAGTATGAATGAATAACTGTCCACTGGAGTGACCACTATGAATGAATAACTGTCCACCGGAGGGACCAGTATGAATGAATAACTGCCCACCGGAGTGACCAGTATGTATGAATAACTGTCCACCGGAGTGACCAGTATGAATGAATAACTGTCCACCGGAGTGACCAGTATGAATGAATAACTGTCCACTGGAGTGACCAGTATGTATGAATAACTGTCCACTGGAGTGACCAGTTTGAATGAATAACTGTCCACTGGAGTGACCAGTATGAATGAATAACTGTCCACTGGAGTGACCAGTATGTATGAATAACTGTCCACTGGAGTGACCAGTATGAATGAATAACTGTCCACTGGAGGGACCAGTATGTATGAATAACTGTCCACTGGAGTGACCAGTATGAATGAATAACTGTCCACCGGAGGGACCAGTATGAATGAATAACTGTCCACTGGAGGGACCAGTATGAATGAATAACTGTCCACCGGAGGGACCAGTATGAATGAATAACTGTCCACCGAAGTGACCAGTATGAATGTATAACTGTCCACTGGAGGGACCAGTATGAATGAATAACTGTCCACTGGAGTGACCAGTATGAATGAATAACTGTCCACTGGAGGGACCAGTATGAATGAATAACTGTCCACTGGAGGGACCAGTATGAATGAATAACTGTCCACTGGAGTGACCAGTATGTATGAATAACTGTCCACTGGAGTGACCAGTATGAATGAATAACTGTCCACTGGAGGGACCAGTATGAATGAATAACTGTCCACTGGAGTGACCAGTATGAATGAATAACTGTCCACTGGAGGGACCAGTATGTATGAATAACTGTCCACTGGAGTGACCAGTATGTATGAATAACTGTCCACTGGAGTGACCAGTATGAATGAATAACTGTCCAGTGGAGTGACCAGTATGAATGAATAACTGTCCAGTGGAGTGACCAGTATGTATGAATAACTGTCCACTGGAGTGACCAGTATGAATGAATAACTGTCCACTAGAGTGACCAGTATGAATGAATAACTGTCCACTGGAGTGACCAGTTTGAAGGAATAACTGTCCACCGGAGTGACCAGTATGAATGAATAACTGTCCACTGGAGGGACCAGTATGAATGAATAACTGTCCAGTGGAGTGACCAGTATGTATGAATAACTGTCCACTAGAGTGACCAGTATGAATGAATAACTGTCCAGTGGAGTGACCAGTATGAATGAATAACTGTCCAGTGGAGTGACCAGTATGTATGAATAACTGTCCACTGGAGTGACCAGTATGAATGAATAACTGTCCACTGGAGTGACCAGTATGAATGAATAACTGTCCACTGGAGGGACCAGTATGAATGAATAACTGTCCAGTGGAGTGACCAGTATGTATGAATAACTGTCCACTGGAGTGACCAGTATGAATGAATAACTGTCCAGTGGAGTGACCAGTATGAATGAATAACTGTCCAGTGGAGTGACCAGTATGTATGAATAACTGTCCACTGGAGTGACCAGTATGAATGAATAACTGTCCACCGGTGTGACCAGTATGAATGAATAACTGTCCACTGGAGTGACCAGTATGAATGAATAACTGTCCAGTGGAGTGACCAGTATGTATGAATAACTGTCCACTGGAGGGACCAGTATGTATGAATAACTGTCCACTGGAGTGACCAGTATGAATGAATAACTGTCCAGTGGAGTGACCAGTATGAATGAATAACTGTCCACTGGAGTGACCAGTATGTATGAATAACTGTCCACTGGAGTGACCAGTATGAATGAATAACTGTCCACCGGAGGGACCAGTATGAATGAATAACTGTCCACTGGAGTGACCAGTATGAATGAATAACTGTCCAGTGGAGTGACCAGTATGAATGAATAACTGTCCAGTGGAGTGACCAGTATGTATGAATAACTGTCCACTGGAGTGACCAGTATGAATGAATAACTGTCCACCGGTGTGACCAGTATGAATGAATAACTGTCCACTGGAGTGACCAGTATGAATGAATAACTGTCCAGTGGAGTGACCAGTATGTATGAATAACTGTCCACTGGAGGGACCAGTATGTATGAATAACTGTCCACTGGAGTGACCAGTATGAATGAATAACTGTCCAGTGGAGTGACCAGTATGAATGAATAACTGTCCACTGGAGTGACCAGTATGTATGAATAACTGTCCACTGGAG
Organism: Sphaeramia orbicularis; assembly: GCF_902148855.1. NCBI lineage: Eukaryota > Metazoa > Chordata > Actinopteri > Kurtiformes > Apogonidae > Sphaeramia > Sphaeramia orbicularis. The sequence continues at coordinate 838,539 of NC_043979.1, read as the reverse complement.
TGACCAGTATGTATGAATAACTGTCCACTGGAGTGACCAGTATGTATGAATAACTGTCCACCGGAGTGACCAGTATGTATGAATAACTGTCCACTGGAGGGACCAGTATGAATGAATAACTGTCCACCGGAGTGACCAGTATGTATGAATAACTGTCCACCGGAGTGACCAGTATGTATGAATAACTGTCCACCGGAGTGACCAGTATGAATGAATAACTGTCCACTGGAGGGACCAGTATGAATGAATAACTGTCCACCGGAGGGACCAGTATGAATGAATAACTGTCCACTGGAGGGACCAGTATGAATGAATAACTGTCCACCGGAGTGACCAGTATGAATGAATAACTGTCCACCGGTGGGACCAGTATGAATGAATAACTGTCCACCGGAGGGACCAGTATGAATGAATAACTGTCCACTGGAGTGACCAGTATGAATGAATAACTGTCCACTGGAGGGACCAGTATGAATGAATAACTGTCCACTGGAGTGACCAGTATGAATGAATAACTGTCCACTGGAGGGACCAGTATGAATGAATAACTGTCCACCGGAGTGACCAGTATGTATGAGTAACTGTCCACTGGAGTGACCAGTATGAATGAATAACTGTCCACCGGAGGGACCAGTATGAATGAATAACTGTCCATTGGAGTGACCAGTATGAATGAATAACTGTCCAGTGGAGTGACCAGTATGAATGAATAACTGTCCAGTGGAGTGACCAGTATGAATGAATAACTGTCCAGTGGAGTGACCAGTATGAATGAATAACTGTCCAGTGGAGTGACCAGTATGAATGAATAACTGTCCAGTGGAGTGACCAGTATGAATGAATAACTGTCCACTGGAGGGACCAGTATGAATGAATAACTGTCCACTGGAGTGACCAGTATGAATGAATAACTGTCCAGTGGAGTGACCAGTATGTATGAATAACTGTCCACTGGAGGGACCAGTATGTATGAATAACTGTCCACTGGAGTGACCAGTATGAATGAATAACTGTCCAGTGGAGTGACCAGTATGAATGAATAACTGTCCACTGGAGTGACCAGTATGTATGAATAACTGTCCACTGGAGTGACCAGTATGTATGAATAACTGTCCACTGGAGTGACCAGTATGTATGAATAACTGTCCACCGGAGTGACCAGTATGTATGAATAACTGTCCACTGGAGGGACCAGTATGAATGAATAACTGTCCACTGGAGTGACCAGTATGTATGAATAACTGTCCACCGGAGTGACCAGTATGTATGAATAACTGTCCACCGGAGTGACCAGTATGAATGAATAACTGTCCACTGGAGGGACCAGTATGAATGAATAACTGTCCACTGGAGGGACCAGTATGAATGAATAACTGTCCACCGGAGTGACCAGTATGAATGAATAACTGTCCACCGGAGTGACCAGTATGAATGAATAACTGTCCACCGGTGGGACCAGTATGAATGAATAACTGTCCACTGGAGTGACCAGTATGAATGAATAACTGTCCACTGGAGGGACCAGTATGAATGAATAACTGTCCACCGGAGTGACCAGTATGTATGAGTAACTGTCCACTGGAGTGACCAGTATGTATGAGTAACTGTCCACTGGAGGGACCAGTATGAATGAATAACTGTCCAGTGGAGTGACCAGTATGAATGAATAACTGTCCAGTGGAGTGACCAGTATGAATGAATAACTGTCCAGTGGAGTGACCAGTATGAATGAATAACTGTCCAGTGGAGTGACCAGTATGTATGAATAACTGTCCACTGGAGTGACCAGTATGAATGAATAACTGTCCAGTGGAGTGACCAGTATGAATGAATAACTGTCCAGTGGAGTGACCAGTATGAATGAATAACTGTCCACTGGAGTGACCAGTATGTATGAATAACTGTCCACTGGAGTGACCAGTATGTATGAATAACTGTCCACCGGAGTGACCAGTATGAATGAATAACTGCCAGTTTCATCACTATCTCCAGCTGCTGGGTTCTGGCTGTCAGCTGTCTCTCCATATCTGAGGAAGGTGGTTTTACCTGCTTTATGCTTTGTCTTTGCACCAAGAGTTCCAGGGAGGACCACTGGTTAATTTAGTGCTGTCTGCACAGGCCTCCTCCTTCTTGCTGGAGCTAACTAGCCATTCGTTCACTTGCTTCTGTTGACTGTTTTCTGTCATTCGTAAAGTGGTTTAATTTCCATATTACTCATTTACCTCTACGTTCACTTTGAGCCGATGAATTTTCGTTTCCAGGACTTCTATTTTCTGGAGAAGTTTCTAGAGAAGTTTGGGGAAATCATCCATGGAAAACAGAGGCATCTTGCTGCTAATTAGCTTTAGTTAGCTGAGCTCGTCAGTCTCAGTCACTGTAGTGCAGGCTCGTGCTGCTGATAAGCCACACACAAAGTAAAAATGTTGTAATAATAGTGGTAGCGTTTGATTTCTTTCATAAATCAAGCTTCGATTATATTCATAGGTATCCAGGACCTGCTTTCCATGAATTTTGTAGCAAAAAGAAAGGACTGCGATGAAGAAAAAGAAAGCATAGCACAGAGCATCTGTAAAGAGTGAAATATTGATGTTGGAGATGATTTCAAAGTAGGATTTCTCCAAAATAACACAATAAAAATGATAGAGGAGTCATACTGGTGTGCAAAGTCAGAAAATATAGACACAGTGCATATATCTATAACAGATTTTTGTCTGATTATATGATTTAGTGGCAATTAATGTGAATTTCTATGCCTAGTTCTCCATTAAACAGCGTAAAATGGCACTGAATCCTCCTGCGACAGAAAAGAACAAGTTTTTGGCTTTTTTCTTTTTTTTAATGAAATGATTGCCTTTATTGGACATATAATGCAACAGTTTTTTCAGATGCATTTCTAGAATTTTTATGGAATTTAATTTGCAGTGGACACAATTTATTTCTTTAATAAAGCTGTGGAACTCTTGTCCCTATCGGGCAAAAGTGGATTGCTGTGTCTGCAACAACAGAATAAACAAACACAGCAGACTGCCTACAGAGATAGTCACTTATTTTGATATTTTGCGAACAGTTAGTGAAAGGACAAAACCCTTTACAACCAAGTTTATGACAGGAAATGTTTGTATGTGTCTGACAGGAGCTTCAGTTTCCGCTGTTTTTACCGTAAGTACACTTCAGTCGGCTGTGTTTCCCGCACACACACACTGAGCGGCTCATGTTACCGCACTTCTACAACAGACGGACATACACCTGGAAAGTGTGGCCCATTAGACTGCAGTCACGGACTGGACCTTCTGAACCTTCAGCTTCAGTTATGACCTTATGAAACCAGCCCTGACCGGACGGACGGACGGTGGTTCCGGTCCAGAACCTCCTCCTCTGGGTCGGATCCGCTTTCATCAGGCCTCAGAAACGGATCTCGCTCCGGAAACCGATTAAACCAACATCGAACGGTTCAAAATAGGACCACAAGTTCCGAACTATAGTCAACACCGTCACAAAGAGCCGTTAAAGGGTAAAACAGGTGAAGTTTACCTTCAGATGCAAAACAAGTGAACTTCACCTTCAGATGCAGAGAAGGAGACCAAGGACCTGGAAAGAGGAAGTTCAAAAGAAGCAGAGTTCAGGGAGGAGTTTATGACACAGACGCATCAAATATTACACAAACATCAAATGGAACCGGATTAAAGCTGAACTACTTATTATACACACATTTTTAAACACTTAGTATACACACATTAATGTAGACTTATACTTATTATTGACTTATCATTAATAAGTATAAGAATTATTCTAGTTATAGACTTTCATTACACTTTTTATTATTAGACTTATTGATATAGACATATTATAGACTTATTATTATGACTTATCATTCTAGACTTATTATAAATACACTTATTATAGACTTATCTATGGATGCGATTGGTTCCCATGATCTAAATTCAAATGCATTTGAAGAAATGCTTTTTCATTTGAAGAATATGGCTGCATTGTTTGACTCATAAATAAAATTAATAAATTATCCAGTCTGCATTTTCATTTTTTTATTCAATAATATGAAATATTTTTAATCTGAAAAAGACAGACATTTCAGATTATAAAAATCTGCCCCACCAAATGGTTACCAAAATTTAATTTGAAATCTAAAATTCAAAGCATTAGTAAAAATGCTTTTTCAGTTTAAGAATGTGGCTGCATTATTTGACTCATAAATAAAATAAGTATTCAATCATCCAGTCTGCATTTTCATTTTCTTACTCATGTTGCACATTTTATGACAATCCAAAAGAAAATCGAGGACGTTGCTTTTTCATTTTTGTAGTCTGTCCTGCAAAAAAAAAAACTACCATAATTCGAAAATGAATTCACAAAGTAAGCGGTGCAGCAGTGACGTCAGCAGCAGTTCTTCAGCTCCGTGTTGACTGTGGTGGGTCAGTGGGGTCCCTGGTGATTCTTGTTGCCCTCGACAGGCAGTGTTGTTCCACCAGGTCCCCAACATGTGGCAATGTGACCCCAACACTTATCTCAGCTGACCTCACCACCCTCTTCAGTGCCTTTCTGTCTGAGGCGCTGCTTCTCCCATGCCACAGATAGATGCTGCTGGTTAGCACATGCTCTGTAGGAGGTGGTAAGGACTGACAGGCTGAGGTGTTCTCTCTTTAGCCTTCACAGAAAGTGCAGGCGCTGCTGAGCCTTTGTAACAGCGGAGATGTGCAGGGACCAGGGGCCTCATGTACAAAGGTTGTGTACACCCAAAAACGTGGCGTACGCCCTTTTCCACACTCATGTTCAGATGTACAAAGAGTGAAATGACTGTGGAAATGTGCGGTGCTCCACACCAACTCCATGTCTGGTGTACGCATGTTTCTAGTGCTTTGGAACCATTGGTGACACTTAGAGGTGATACTGGGAAACTGGTAATAATGAGGAAAGGCTAATTCCACAGAGTGATGTGCACATCAGAGATACACAGAAGAACAATGAACACACTGACACACCATCCTACTGCCAGAGCAGCACATCCACCAGAACCAGAACAACCAGAACCAGACCCTGGACCCATCAATGCCAATCCTGCCCAGGAGGACATTCAGCAACAACCACATTAAAGAGACAAGGACACAACATTCACTGGTTGATAAACGTATTTAATGTAGTGTTAATGTCTGTGAGAACATTTATTTGTCGGTCCAGGAGCTCACTGATGCTGCCGACTGTCCTCACGATGCCCTCTGGTGTCTCGGGTCAGTACAAACCCATGCCAGTCGGATGGGCATCAGCAGGTGCTGTTGGACTGGAGGATGGGCAGACGCTGGGAGGCTGGAGGAACCCCCCGGTCTGTGACATGTAGCTGGGATGGGACAGTCTGAAAATGCTTCATGTAAAAAGCTTAACGTAGCTTAATGTCTGAAAACTGTGATCAGTCATCACCAATCTCATGGTTGTGATTTCTGGAGGTGAAAGTAGACATGATTACAGATGTCTGTGCATAATTTGGTGATGACTGATCACTGATTTTGGACATGAAGCTATGTTCAGCTTTTTATACATTAAGCGTTTTAGACTGTCCTGCTGATAGTACGTCTCACCATCTTCTGCCTCATTGTCTTTGGGAAACAATACATTGAGTAATTAAACATGAGTCAAAGTCTTTGATTTCCTCTTGATATCCTGACATGAACTTTTATCTTTTTTGGCTGTGATCAGACTGTTGTATGACCCGTAGAATGAACAAATGTGTGACTTGCACGAATACTAAATATATACTGACCTTGGGGCTGATCCCAGTCAGTCCTGTCTGACCAGTGTCACCCACAGTATCATCGACTCTCTGCTCAAATGGGCTGAGTTCATCCTCTTTTCTCCTTCCGCCTGTTTTGGCCTCCGCTTCACGTCCACTTTGACGTCATCATCCGATCCTGCAGAGAGGTGAATCCTAGAGGGAAATCCCACCTGCAGACCCTGTTTATACTGATTTGCATATTTAAATGTGGGCGTGGAGAGGGAGGAGTCAGGTACTACATTATACACTATATTGCCAAAAGTATTCGCTCACCTGCCTTGACTCACATTTGAACTTAAGTGACATCCCATTCTTAATCAATAGGGTTTAAAATGACATTGATCCGCCCTTTGCAGCTCTAACAGCTTCAACTCTTCTGGGAAGGCTGTCCACAAGGTTTAGGAGTGTGTTCAAGGCCTGGCTCTCAATCTGCGCTCTAATTCATCCCAAAGGTGTTCTATGGGGTTGAGGTCAGGACTCTGTCCAGTTCATCCACACCAGACTCTGTCATCCATGTCTTTATGGACCTTGCTTTGTGCACTGACACACAGTCATGTTGGAAGAGGAAGGGGCCAGCTCCAAACTGTTCCCACAATGTTGGGAGCATGGAATTGTCCAAAATGTCTTGCTTCAGCTTACCAAGAGATTTTGGACAATTCCATGCTCCCAACTTTGTTGGGAGAAAAGGAGAGAGAAGAAAAACTAAGGAGAAAAATTAAATACCTACAAATAAGAAGTGGTCTAACATTAGTGTGTTATTAAAACCAGGAAAAGAACCCACACTCCCATCCAGCTACTGACCAATTTCACTAATAAGTGTAGATCTGAAAATAATCAGTAAAGCTCTGGGCAGAAGAATAGAGAAAATAAGTCCTTTCATAATCCATCCAGACCAAAGCAGTTTAATTAAAGGTAGACACTCTTCAACTAACACACATAGAATAATCTATGAGGTTAATTAATCTAACAAACACAATCTGGAAACCAGAATTATTTCTCTAGATGCATTTGAACAACAAATTATTCCAGGAAAAGCCAAAAGCATTGTTACAATATTGATGTTTCTGTCAATAAAAATGTCACCACTGTTCCAGTGTTGTTGGGGTTGAGGGGGGCCTGGAGATTTATGGTCCTCCAAAAGGGAAACAACACAAACAGACTGAGAACCACTGAGCTACTGGAACAGCTGACAGGAATAATGAGGTGAATACAAGCAACTTAGTTCAATTGTTCTATATGAGAACACATAAAAAAAAACAGACTTGTAGTGGTCTACATAAGTCATAAATGACTTCCTTATTCATGAGGTTCACAATCATAAATACACTGTGTATGATACAAAAACATAAATGAAAAGAAGTATAATGGGCCAAAATAAAATAAAAGTTACGGAAACCAAAATACTGCTACTCTGAGGGTTTGAGTCCATACAGTGTTTGAGGGCACTATTTCAGTTATACAGAGGGTCAACCCTGTGTATTTTCCTCCTAACAGGGTGTGCAGAACAAACAGGTGGATGTGGGTTTCTCTTACCGCTCAGTGAACACAGGTCTGTTCATCCAAGGCAGTTCAGGGTTCAACACAGTGGATCTAAGGCTTGGACTCACCAGCCTTGGACAGGATCTTCTATCTGTACACCTCAGCAAACTAAACACCTGACCTGTGGAACGGAGGAAGAAAGCATTCCAAATCAAGTCTCACTCACTCATGAGCACATTTCAGTCACACATTTACATCAGAAATCCTTCATTTATTCTACACATCTGACTCCATGGTACAGGAAGTCATTGAATAGATCCTTCTTACCCAGCGTAATAAAAGCCCTGGCTCTGCAGAGGAGTCCAAATGGAGACAGCGGTGCACCACAGTCCAACTACAGACAACAGGGTTTAGGAGGAAATGAGGTTTATAGAGTGCACACAAACACACAGCAAACTAACATTCTCTCATGACTTTTCACTCTCACTTTTAAAATGTATTTACATCTTTCTTCTATTTAGGTTTTAATTAACATGCAACCATACAAACACCTGTTTTCAAATGACTTTACCTGAATGTTGGTTCAATATTTAGACACTACTAGGGTTACACCTGACCTAAACCTGATGAAAAACTGATGAACTTCAGGGCAAAAAGGCTCCAGAGTTTGATTTTTATTCCATGTACTTTTTCCTTTGACAGTTTTTAGTCTTACCATCCTGTTAATAAGGTTGTGTTCAGGGCAGACCAGTGACTATGGGAGGATAATAACAGCCTGGATCAGACTATTTCCTGAAAACTGTCCCAAACACACACACAGTAGGACTGGAACTGCACTTATTGTGGATGAAAAAGAACACAACAGACACACAACTGACTCAACTCCTGACACAGACACACAACAGGAGTTCTGCTGGATTTTCGGCTCTTTTTCTCATATATTTGACAGTTCTTCATGCTAACAGCTAAGTGACGCAGCTAACAGTTGAATAAGCGGTCAGACCGGATTGAACCGGTTCAGTCCAGATCTGTTCTAAAGTAGAAAACAAACATATTCTACTGGGACAAACTGGGTTAAATAGACTCTGTTCTAAAATAGATCCCATTATTATGAACACAAATCACTGGTAGAGGCAGGTTAGCATCTACTCACCGGACTTCCGAACCGAGCCGAGCTGCTGTCAGACCGTATTCCTCCGCTGCTGGACCTAGTTCCGTTCTCCTTTGGTTCCTTCACTTCATCTTCTCTCCTTCTTCATACGCAGTTCAATCCGTGTTCTTCTGTATTTTCTTCTGTTTTTAAAACTTAATTTCAGGACATTTTGTGCAGCGTATTAAGATCTACACAAGTTTGAGGCGTAGCCGCAGTGCAGTCAGACTCCTCCGCTGAGACAAATAGTCCCTCTACTGCTCAGTTTGATTTGAGTTCATATTAAATGTTTAGGACTGGAGTTTACAGGAGTTTCCACAGGCCCTGAACGCACCGCCTCCACCAAACCAGGTTTTTTTCCTAACAGTCATTTTCCTGGATTTGATGATGGTGTTTGGTGGTTCAGGTGTTAGACCGGGTTCAGGTCTGACCACCGGGGTGCTCCCTGCAGAACCACCCTGGTTCAGTGACGCCCGTTGATAGAAGGCCACAGACTGGATTCACACCATTTTCATCTTCATCAAACAGTTCAAGCCCTTGTGCCTCATGAATGGGATCTATGAGGAGAACACTGAGAACATGAGGAGGAGGAACAATGAAGACACAAGATACAAGGTTCCAACATAACGGAACAAGTCATTTCAATTTCACTAATGAATACCGTTTCCAAAACAAGTACCAGTACCTCAGAGATATTGAACCAAGAATACATACTGATGAAATAAGAATAAACACAGTTATTATCATTATTATTCTTAGTTCAATAATAATATTGTCTGAATCTATTTCAGTTCTATATCTGGGGCGGGGGTTCTGATAGTTGTTCCAGACGACAGAAGGGGAACCAGACCATGGGACAAAGGCTGATGAAGGTCTGGGATGACGTTGACGGCCCTGGAGAACAGCGGTGATTGGACATGTCCATCGGGGGGGGACAGGGACATTCAGGATCTGACTGATGATGACACTGGGAATATTAGACCCTCACTCATTCTTTTTGAATAAATAATCTAAACTTCATCTAA
>NC_043979.1:689103-821603 GCF_902148855.1 Sphaeramia orbicularis | reverse complement strand
GCACAGTGCTGAAGGGAAAAACGGTGCTGATTTAACAGAAAACACAAACTTAAGGAACAAACCACAAACCTACAGGGAGAGGAGGTCAGAGGCTGCTGGGTGGAGAGACAGTCCAGGAGAGTCTATGGAGGAATGAGGAGGAGCAATGATCTGATCCCACACAGGAGCAGAGGAGCCCCTTATATGGGCTCCTGACTGAGACCTAGTCCAGGTGCACAGCAGGAGAGTCTAATGAGTCTGAGGGAGGGGTCAGCAGGGTCAACACCTGCGTTTGAACAGACAAACCAGTTCCACTCCAGCCCAACCCTCAGACTGTAGATACTCTGACCTGCTCCACTAACAGACTCAGGAACTCTGTCATCCCCCTGGACATCAGACTGGACATCTGATCACTGAGTGGTCAGGGGGGGTCTGGGTCTCAGTCATGACCACATTAGGACTGATCCAATGAGACTTTAAAATATCCAAGCACCTTATGTTGTTGGACGACACCAACTTTCCAAACCACCGTAGAACACTTAAATAACTATTAAACTTAAATCACTGTTTCACTTTATATAACTGCCCTGAAATGTGTACATACAATCAGAAGTCTTTATTTACAGTACTGTACAGGAAGCTCTGTTAGAGTAGTTCTTCAGCAAGTGTCTTTTAGAGTATACATGCTAACCTTAATGTCAACTTGGTTACTAACCCACTGTTGTGTTGTGTTTTGGTCTGTTTGTTTTTTGTCTTCTTGTGCTGTATGTAAAACTGCTGAATACTGGAATTTCCCTCAGGATTAATAAAGTATCTATCTATCTATCTATCTATCTATCTATCTATCTATCTTACTGTCCTTTGAATAATAACTGTATATTTAGACTCATTTGGTTCAAATAAACCTTCAAACAGTTTAATGACTGTTTCATCTAAATAAAGGAACATGCATGTGTTTCATGTCAGACACTGAACAGCTGGTCTGAAAACCAGGTCAGACTGATCCACTACAGGTACATCATGGATTTAATCATCATCTGGTTGAACAATCCAAACCTGAGAGTCTCCAGTTTACAGTCTGGACTCCTTAGTCCATCTGACAGGATCTTCAGTCCTGAATCCTTCAGGTCATTGTTGCTGAGGTCCAGATGAATCAGACTAGAAGACTGGGATCTGAGAACTGAGGACAGACCTTCACAGCCTTTTTCTGACAGGTCATAGACAGGAAGTCTGCACAAACAGAACAGATTGGTTAGTTTTATTAAAATAGCAGCAGATTAAACTGATCTTCACTAAACTCCACTTCATTTCAGTTCCAATAGTTCTACAGATAATCACTAGTTTTGGTCAAATATCAGGTTTTAAAGTCAATGGATCACAGAGCTCCTACTTCCAGTGAACACTCAGACAAACCGTCTGGACCTTCACTGCTGTTCATTTATGGTCAGGGTTCTCGCTAGCATCATTGAATGTGACACTGTCCCTGGGGGGCCCCGATGCTGAGATTTGACGCTGTCTTTCAACCAACATAGCGGTGGTTTTTTTTGTGTGTGTGATCGTCCAGTGTAATGACAACGAGATTTGAATTTGAAAAAATGTATTCCTTTGTCTTGGTGCAAAGCGTTGCAGACAGGAAATGAGAACAATATAATTAACACATCTTTGTGTGCCTTGATATTGTCTGATGCCCGCCTGGTAGGGCTGCACGATTAATCGATTTTAAATCGAAACTGGATTTTTTAATTAGGACAATTTTTAAAAAAGGGAAATCGTAAAATCGATTTCATCTCTCTGGTGCCTCCGGGCCGCGCGCTTGTGGGCTACCATAGGCTCCTCCTCCTATCAGTGACAGCGGTCTGTCACAGAAGTCCATGTAATGACCGGACTTTAAATGTGTTAATGAGCCCGCAGTACTTAAAGCAATGTAAGCCATGGCTTCACGCACGGATCCCTCAACTGAAATAGAACTGCATGTGGATCACTCATCTTCCATTGTCCCGGATCCGTACCATACTGTCTTCTTCCGAACCAGGTCATGGTCTCGGGGTCATCAGCCTCAGCAGAGGAGCCCAGACAGCCCTCTGCCCACGCACATCCACCAGCTCCAGGGATAGAATCCCTCCAGTGTGTCCTGGGTCAGTCTGTTCCACGCACGGATCCCCCAGTTTAAATAGAACCACATGGGGATCACTCATATTAACCTGGTCCACACACGCACGCCTGATACCTGTCACTGACTTACATTGGTATCACTTCTGTGGGCCAGATACCCAGAAAATAAAGAAAAAAAAAACAAAACATTTTTTTAAACAATTAATTTAGTCCTCTTACTTGCTAAATTTTTCATTCACAAATGTAAGTTCTGTAACACAAAACCAAATATTTTTTTTTTTTTTTCAAAGATGTTGAACTTTATTTAAAGCTGTTCGATAAATCTGGAAACAAAAAAGCTGTAAAAAACATAAGTATTTGCTCTGATTTAGACATTGTATTATAGTGTATTCCCCCTGGCAAACTTCTGTTATTTTCTTGTTGTATACATTGTTTGTATACTCCACTTCATTCAATAAAGATTTAATTAAGAAAAAATAAACTTCTGTGGGTTCATCACGTGATACATCACAGATTTAAGGTCAGAGCAGTGCCTTGCATTGTGGGCTGCTCACGAAAACGACATGGTGACTTCTGTTGTCTTTTGTAGTTTTACCCAAAAATCGAAATTGAAATCGAAAATCGAGTTTTTAGAGGGGGGAAAAAAAAAAAAAAAAATCGGGATTTTTTTTTTTGCCAAAATTGTGCAGCCCTACTACCTGGCAATATCACTTGCCTTACACTCATTGGCTGACAATGAGACTTCAATCAATTTATCTTATTTAAACGGACCAATCACCCGTGGAAAATTATATCTAAAATTTTGCCTGTGTGTGTGTGTAGTGTGAGTGCCGCTCCAATTATCCCTAATTTCGTGCAAGTGAATATTTTTCTGAGTATCAATTTGTGTCAAGTTCCCATATGGAACAATAATTAAATAATTACCATTCATAAATTGAAATAAAAAAGTTGTTGCTTTTAATCGTTGTAACAAAGACAAAAACTTGGCTTCGTTCCTCAAAATTTGCCCCTCAAAATGCAGGAAATAGTGTTTCAGAGAGTTAAAAATTTAAAAATTTTCCGGGGGAGGATGTCCCCAGACCCCCCTACAAAACTCGTGCCATGTACGCAGCGCGCGCTGTGAAAAATTCCTAGTGAGAATCCTGATGGTTGTGGTTATTTATCTGGGGGTCTCAGTAACATGTACATTTACAGATTTATTTAAAGGTGTGGGAGACTTTCGTGACCAATTTTTCATCAAATCTGTCAAAACTCAGTCATATCCTCAGTATCATGAATCTGTAAGTCTTCCATCTTGTTGGAGCTGATGGTGCCCTGGGAGGAGAGGATGAAGGAAGCCAGGGAGAGGAAGAGGGAAAAATATGAAGAGCTGGTGGAGGAGTGCCGTAGGCAGGGGTGGCGTGCACGGTGCTTGCCCATCAAAGTCGGGGGAAGGGGCTTTGCAGGGAAATCACTCTGCAAAGCCTCCAGCCTCCTGGGCATTGCAGGAGCACAGAAAAGAGAAGCCATCAGAACAGCTTGAGGCTGCAGAGAGAGCCTCAGGATGGCTGTGGATCTGGAGGGACAATTAGTGGGCAAGCGCTTCTTGGGCACAGGCCGGGAACTGATCACTCCCGGTCGGGTCGCCTGGGTGAGGGGGTCTGAAGTTCAAAGACCCGAAACCCCCTGTGACCCCAGGTACTATCACTGATGATGTGCCCAAGAAACAGCATCACAGGATGTATGTAAGAACCATGTGATTACTCACCTGAATCTCTTGTATTACGGTGAACAATTTTGAAGTCCCATCCACCATAAACAAACCGTGTGTCTACGTCCAGAGCCGGGAGGTAACTCGGGCATCTTTGGAATTTTGTTGTGACATGCATTGTGGGAAACAAAGGCTTGCACCGCCACTGACCATATGATATTATATGGATGAAAAAAACACGCACTGAAACGGGGAAACGGGTGGAGGAATATGCATAGAGGGGAAGGGAGCTCCTGCTGTTTCTGCCAGACAGTGGAGTGAACCGGCGTTTCCCACAATGCACGTCACCACCAAATTCCTCAGATGCCAGAGTTCCCTCCCAGCTCTGTTTGTAAGCATATGGTCTGTTTATGGAGGATGGAACTTCAAATTTGTTCACTGTAATACAAGAGATTCAGGTGAGTAATGACAGAAAGACTTACAGATTCATGATACTGAGGATATGACTGGGGTTTTAAAGATTTGATGAAAAATTTGTCACAAAAGTCTCCCACACCTTTAAAGAGAATCTACAACCAGCACTGAAGACCAAACAGGATCTAAATCCACGGTCCACCATAAAGTAACTCAGATGTTTGATGGACTGGATCAGATGTTCTCCTACTATCACAGATAAAGTGGACTGGATGTGAATTCCATCAAGTTCTGATGTTGATTAATATGATCAGTGTCATTTGACACAGAATGAATAAGGTGTCAAAATGTCCTAAACCAGACTCTAAATTCAATAAACTCTGTCTGGACTCACACAGCTTTGGTGGAGGCTTTGACCACTGGCAGCAAATTCAGAAGAGCCTCCTCTGAACCACAGTATTTGTTCAGGTCAAACTCATCCAGATCTGTATCTGATGACAGTAAGATGAAGACCAGAGCTGACCAATCAGCAGGAGACAGCTCAGATGTGGGGAGACCTCCTGTTCTCAAGTACCATTGGATCTGATCCACCAGAGATCGATCCTCCAGTTCATTCAGACAGTGGAACAGGTTGATGCTTTTCTCTACAGACAGTTTCTTACTGATCATCTCCTTGATGTACTCAGCTGTCTTCTTCTTGGTCTTTGAGGTACTTCCTGTCTGTTTCATCAGACCTTGTAGGAGACTCTGATTGGTCTGCAGTGACAGACCCAGGAGGAAGCGGAGGAACAGGTCCAGGTGTCCATTTGGACTCTGTAAGGCCTGGACCACAGCGGTCTGGTAGAACTGTGCCTCTGCAGATCCAGACCTCTGGGATGTGGTTTGTTCTTCTGACAGCAGATTGACTCCAGTGTTGGTGAAGGTCTGATGGACATGAAGAGCAGCCAGAAACTCCTGGACACTCAGATGGATGAAGCAGAACCTCTTGTCCTGGTACAGTCCACTCTCCTCTATAAAGACCTGTGTGAACACTCCTGAGTACACTGAGGCTGAGCTGATATCGATGCCACACTCTGTCAGGTCTGGTTCATAGAAGATCAGGTTTCCTTTCTTCAGCTGCTCAAAGGCCAGTTTTCCCAGAGACTCAATCATCTTCCTGGTCTCTGGACTCCAGTGTGGATCTGTCCCAGATCTTCCATCATACTTGACGTTCTTCAGTTTGGCCTGAACCACCAGGAAGTGGATGTACATCTCAGTCAGGGTCTTGGGCAGTTGTCTTCTGTCTGTGGTCTTCAACACGTCCTCCAGAACTGTAGCAGTGATCCAGCAGAAGACTGGGATGTGACACATGATGTGGACGCTTCGTGACCTCTGGATGTGGGAGATGATTGTGTTGGTCTGTTCTTCATCTGTGAACCTCTTCCTGAAGTACTCCTCCTTCTGTGGGTCCTTGAACCCTCTGACCTCTGTCACCATGTCCACCCACTGAGCAGGGATCTGATTGGCTGCTGCAGGTCGTGTGGTTATCCAGAGGCGAGCAGAGGGAAGCAGGTTCCCCCTGATGAGGTTCATCAGCAGCACATCCACTGAGCTGGACTCTGTCACATCAGTCAGGATCTGAGTGTTGTTGAAGTCCAGAGGAGGTCGACACTCATCCAGACCGTCTAAGATGAACACCACCTGGAGGTCTTCAAAGATCCAGATTCCTGCTTCTTTGGTTTCAGTGAAGAAGTGCTGAACCAGTTCCACCAAGCTGAACTTCTTCTGTTTCAGCACATTCAGCTCTCTGAAGGTGAATGGAAATATGAAGTGGATGTCCTGGTTGGCTTTGTCTTCAGCCCAGTCCAGACTGAACTTCTGTGTTAAGACTGTTTTCCCGATGCCGCCCACGCCCTTTGTCAGCACCGTTCTGATTGGCTGATCTCTGTCAGCTGGTGTTTTAAAGATGTCTTCACATGTGATGGTTGTTGGTGGTCTGTGTGGGTTCCTGGATGCTCTTTCAATCTGTCTGACCTCATGTTCCTGGTTGACCTCTGTAGCCCCTCCCTCTGTGATGTAGAGCTCTGTGTAGATCTGGTTCAGGAGGGTTTTGGGGTTTCCTGCTTTAGCGATGCCCTCAAACACACACTCAAACTTCTGCTGCAGGTTACGTTTCAGTTTCCGCTGCTGAACTCCAGACTGACTTCCTGAATGCAGACCCAGATCAAACCATCAGTCTCACAGTAAATCCAGTATTTTCATCTGTTCAATCTGTACACAATTGTCTTACTGCGGTGCAGACGCTCAGCCAGCTCCTCCTGCTTCAGGCTTCTCAGGAAGTTTAGTGTGATCTTCAGAAAAGCTTCGGAGCTCCTCCTCTGCTCTTCATCCTCATCCTTCAGGCTCTCAAAGCATTCTGGGTAATCTGTACTCAGAACCTGGTGGAACTTCCTCAGTTCGTTCTTGACAAAGCACAGATGTTCTCCTCCAGCAGCTGGAACACAAAACACAATGAAAGACACAAAGTCCAACATGGACCAAAGCTCAGGTCCATGTTGGACACAGTGACGCCCACTGGTCTGAAACCAGCAGCAGGACATGATTGGACAGAACAGATGGACCAGTAGATGTTGGACATGTACACACCTTAAATATGGAGTCCAGCTGAGTCTGATCCTGTAGACCAGTGGGAACCTCTGAGCTCTGCTGCTCCACTCTGTGGACCAAACATCAACAATGAGCTCACATTATGTCTGTCCACACTAACACCAACAGGTGGACACACCTGGACGTCAACATGAGTCACATGACCCCCTGTAGTGGGAAAGGGGTCCTGGGGCCTCATGTACAAAGGGTGAGTACCCCCAAAAAGTGGCGTACGGCCTTTTCCACACTCACGTTCAGATGTATCAAGAGTGAATTGACTGTGAAAACGTGCACTCCTCCACGCTAACTCCACGTCTGGTGTGCGCACGTTTCTAGTGCTTTGGAACCGTTGGCGACACTTGGAGGTGAACTGGGAAACTGTTAATAATGTGGAAAAGGTAATTCCTCAGAGTAATGAACACATCAGAGATACACAGAAGAACAATGAACACACTGACACACCATCCTACTGCCAGAGCAGCACATCCACCAGAACCAGAAATCCACACAAGTCTTTGTACATGAGGCCCCTGGTCCTGCTAATCCCACTGAGAATCAACCTCTGAGTGTGTTTGGAGCTTCACACTCACTGGGTTTAGTTGATCTCACCAACATTTGGATGAAACCAACAGCTCTGTCCTAATAATGTGTGTCCTCACCATCTGCACTCACAACATATGATACAAAGGTGTTCAGTGGACCAGGAATCAACCCTAGATTCTGATCCAGTATCATCCAAGACCAGGTCCCGCTACAACAGGTTTTCATTGATCAGGTTTAGTGTGATTCTCCTGCCAGTGTCTGAACCATAGACTGAAGAAAAAGACCATGTGACGCTGATGGTTCAACAGGACTAACTTTAGGTCGGACATAGAACACCAGGGTTAGAACTGACTGAGCTGAAAACCCTGTTGGTGGATCTGGACCAGATCTGAGGTTCACTTACTGAGTCTGTGAAAGACGTCCGGTTTTAAAATATATCAGTCGATCCATGGAGTCATCACTCTTCATGGACACACAGCTGGGTCCAGGTTCAGGTCCAGGTCCAGACCCAGGCCCAGATCCAGGTCTGTGAACATTGATGGTACAGTGGTTTTAGTGCTGAACTCTGACATTAAACTTTAACATTCGTGTGATTCATACCCTACTGCAGATGAATCCAGTTTCAGTGTGGACGTTAAAGCAGATGCTGTTCTGTCAGATGTTTTCTGACTCTGCTGTGACCTCTGACCTGATGCTCAGATGTCAGGACTCAGGGTCCAGGTCTAAGATAAGAATGTGTTAAAGTAGGGATGCACGATCTGATACCAGTATCGGGCATCGGCTCCGACACTCAGTCTACTTGTATTCGTACTCGTAAAAGTATTCTGACACAAATGCACCGATACCACTTACGGCCGTGTGCCATTCTCAGTTCAGTGCAGCAGGTACGAGGAGGAGGAATAATGTGTGGAGTGTGAAAAGTGTGGCGATTGAACCAAATAAATGACGGTGATAAAAGTAACGCTGACTGCAAGTAACGTTACAGACACAGACGGATACGGACGCAGCATTCTGTTCGTCCTCTGTGTACATTCCATCCATTTTCCAGGTGCTGGAGGATGAGTACCCAGACGGAGAATACCAGTGGAACTGTGGAGGTAGAGGATCTGTTCAAAGAGTGACTGTGTGAGTTAGAGAAAAACTACTGACACATTTAGGACAACTACCCAGGGATGGGCCGGGGGTACGCAGCGGTGCGGACCGCCGCCAGCGGAAGTGAAAACCAAACTTCTGGCTCATTTCTCTTTTCTCTACCTGCTGAAACTAAGCTTTTAAACCTTCCCAGAGAAAACGCTGCAACATTAGTATCACAGTAGTGTTACCTCTGTCGTCTCCATGTTTGTTATTACTGAATTTCTTCTTCTTCATAAAACTTTTCTCTTCTTCGTGGTATTTGTCCAGTATGATTAATTAAGAGCGGTACCCCCTAGTGGATTAATTGACAAACGCTCATTCCAACACATTAAATGTCAGTAGCAGCACTTTGTTCCAGTCAGACTAATGACAACGACAATAAAGCACATTTACAAAAGGAACTAACAACTGGAATGGGATTATTAAGGACTAGTATCTGTACTCGGTATTGGCAAGTACTCAAATGTAAATATGGTACTGGAAAAAAAATGGTATCAGTGCATCCCTATGTTAACGCTGAAACAGATCAGTGGACCCTCAGACCTAAACTCAGACTGAGCTCTATGAGTCCTTTATCTGGACCCTGTACGTCCGTCCACTGAGGGTCACTCAGTGCTGTTCTGATACTGACGATCACTTACTGATGATCACAAACACGTCCTCTTCGAAAATACATCCCTCGCTCCATGGAGTCATCACTCTTCATGGACAAACAGCTGGGTCCAGGTCCGGGTCCGGGTCCAGGTCTGTGATCACTGATGGTACAGTGGTTTTAGTGCTGAACTCTGACACTGATCTGTTTGATGTTGAACATCGTGTCACATAACTAAACATAACACAGTGAAATCTAACCTTCTGTAACATAGGCCCAATCCCAATTTTCATTTTCACCCCTATCTTTTTGTGGCTATCAACTGCAAAGTGCTGAAATGCTACATGAACACACAAAGAGAAGGGGGGGGGGGGCGCTAAGGGGGAGGGCTAAGAGGTGAAATGGGATTAGGCCATAGTGTAGTTTAGTATAAGTAACATAAATTCATGTCGTATAATATTAATACATTCAAAAATTACAGTTTTAATGGACTGTTTTATCTCAGGTTAATATGTTAATACAACCCTGATCAAAATCTGAAGACCATTTGAAAAATTGCAAGAATTTATATTTTTCACTGTTGGATCTTCAGAAGGTTCTAGGTAGTCTAAGTCTCTCTCCCTACTTCCCCCATTCTCTCTCTATCTCTATCACTCTCTCTTTTCTCCTCCTTTACTCTCTCTCTTTAACCCCAACTGCTCCTATCAGTCGTCCATCCTCGAGGAGTCTGGGTCTGCTCCAGGTTTCTGTTGTTAAAGGGAAGTTTTTCTTTCCACTGTCACCAGTCTCTAGTGTTTGCTCCTGGAGGATTCTGTTGGGTTTCTGTAAATTGGCTTAGGCTGTATTCACACCTACCTCATTTGGTCCATTTAAAACAGACCAGAGTTCATTTCCCCAGAAAGTCTGGACTTTTTTTTAGGTGTGAATACAAACATGCAAACTCTGATTCGAATCAAACAAGCGGACCAAGAGGTGGTCTCGGTCCGCTTCCGAACGGACTCTGGGCCAGTTCACTTCTGGTGTGAATATAACCGACCTCGAACCAATGAGCCACCGTAGCCGCTGGAAGTAGCCGAAGTTTACGGGTGGTCAGAGCTAATAGCAGCAGCCATGAGCTGTGGACAGACGTGGAGCAATGAGGAAATTGAATGTGTCATTGACATTTGGTCACATGTCCATATTATGAAACTGGCTCCGACTGAGCTTTTCTTGAGTGTTAACATTATTTCGTAAATTTGTATCTGTAAAAATACAATTTATATTCCGAAAATGATAACTGTATGTAGGAGCACCGCATCTATTTTCATCAACACCAGCAGTCTCTGATTCACCCCGCCCCCGACTTTTCTGTCCAATGCCAGCGCAGTTCATCACATGCGTGCTTGTGTTCACGCATTTTGGTCCACTAGCAAAAAGTGCAATGTGAATGCGACCCAACCTAAATGACAAAAATAAAGTCCACATTTGATCCAAATCACATAAGCGGACCACAGGACTTTTCAGGTGTGAATACACCCTTAGAGTCTGGTTTGGACCAACTCTATATGTAAAGTGTCATGAGATAACTTCTGTTATGATTTGGCGCTATACAAATAAAATTTGATTTGATTTTGATTTGAAGTACAGTTTGAAAATGTATAAAGAAGAAATGGGAGTGAGACAAAAAAACTGAGTAAGAAATTTATTGAAAACAACAATTAAACTGAAATATGCCGCGTTTCCACTACATGGAACCAGCTCGGCTCAGCTCGACTCAGTATTCCTGGAGACCGTTTCCAATACAAGATACTACCGACTTTACAGTACCTGTACGTCATAGTGATGTGGCCTGTTACTTCTATGTCATCTGTTCAGAGAGTTGCTGAAAACTCACTCATTGCATGTTGTCTCGTCTGAATTTTTACATTGGCCACCAAAGACTGAATCTCCTCGACCGACCATGGTGTAGTTTTGGGCTGTTATCATGTGAATTTGTCATACCTGCAGCCAGACGTTAGTCTGGTTTTGTCTGTCTTTTATGTTTTGTTTGTCACTTCCTGTTTTATTTTGTTAAGTTTCCCCTCATGTGTCTTGTCTGTCGTCTTTACTTCCTGTTCCCTGATCATTCTCACCTCTCACCTGATTACCTGTCTCCGCCCTGATTTGCTCCACCTGTGTCTAGTTGTCTTCCCTCCCTTTTGTGTATTTAAACCCTGTCTCTTCCCCTGTCAGACGCCAGTTTGTAACTCCAGTAGTTCTTACCAGCGTTTTGACCTCGTTTGTTCGTTTGCCTGCCTGTTTTTGACCCGTTTTGGATTCCTCGGTTTTCTCGTCTTCTGCCTGCTCCCTGTCGGTTTGTCTGCCTCATCTGATACCTGGGTTTGACCTTCTCGCCCTGACTACCGGTACGTGAGTTTTGCCTTGTCCTTATGTCCTGTTGCCCGATTGATAGCCTGCCTGTGTATGACCTGTTTCCGTCCCTGACCTCCCTTTGCTTTTCCCTAGTCGGGAAAAATACCCCTAACACCGCTCGGGGTGACGGGCTGTTGCCCTCGATCCAGAGGACGAATCAGAGGAGGAAATCACCAACCATTATCCTCAAGATTCTGTCACTAATAATATTTTTTCACCTGTGTGTGAATAATAAACCTTTTGAACCTTATTTTTGGTGTTTGAGTTCTGCATTTGGATTCTGTGTTTGTACTGGCGTTATCACAGTACAAACTGGCCAAAATATGAATCCAGCAGAACTCGCACAGGTTAAGGAGGCTATTCAGTCCCAGGGGCACAGGCTGGGGGGACATGATCAGGCTCTCCACACCCTCCTCGACAAGATGAACCAGCTTACTACTCAGGTTGCCCTACTCACCAGTACCCAAGCTGCGGCTGCAGCTGTGTCAGGTGAGAGTCGGGCCGCCAACCCACCTGTTCGAGACTCGGCTGAGCCGAACATTCCGGCGCCATCCAAGTATTCTGGTAATCCCGACACCTGTCGAGACTTTTTTACCCAGCTCCAGTTAATTTTTGATTCTCAACCCGTTCGTTTTGCTAAAGACTCTGTTAAGATTGCTTATGTGGCCAGCCTGCTGGAGGGTCCCCCTCTCAGCTACTTTAATGCACTTTTTGAACAAAGTTCCCCTGCTGTTCAGTCTTTTTCGGCCCCGGTATCTGAACTTAAGCGGGTATATGACCACCCGGTTCGGAGCCAGTTCGCTGGTCATCAGATTATGAGGCTTAGACAGGGAGAGCGGTCTATCAGGCAGTATGTGAGCGCCTTTCGATCCCTAGCAGTTGAATCAGGGTGGAACAACCAGGCCCTGATCACTGCCTTTTAGACCGGCCTTAATCGCTCTGTTGGCCACGAGATGGCGCTCCAACAGCTTCACTCCCTAGACGATGTCATCACCGAGGCCATCCTGGTCGCTGATCAGGAATCAGTTTGGCAGTCTGTGGAACCAGAGGTCAGCTCTTCGTCCAGCAGGGGACCTGGTCGTGAGATGGTACGCCTTCCGGTAGCTGAGACTGGTGGTAACAAGGAGGAGCCTATGCAGTTGGGACGGACTCACATCTCAGCAGAAGAACGCCGTCGACGCATGACTGAGGGTCTCTGCCTGTACTGCGGACAAAGTGGACACAGAGTAAGCAACTGCACCCTTAGACCTGATGCCAAGACAGGTGAGGGGTCGCTGTTGAGCAGGACTGTGTGTTTATCTACTGTCACTCGCCCGTTTCCTGTGGTTCTTTTGTGCTCTAATTCTCTGTCTCTCCAGCACCCCGTCCTGATCGATTCCGGTTCCGACGCTAACCTTATGGACCAGAATCTGGTAATTAAACTGGGACTCAGCTCGACCCCGGTTCAGCGTCCGCTGGAAGCCCGAGCCTTGGATGATCACGTGATCTGCCGGATTACTCATTGTACTGAGCCGGTGGCTGTGCAGTTCATGGATGGACACACTGAAAGCATTAGCTTTCATGTTTATAACTCTGAAACTCAGCCACTCATTCTGGGTTACCCATGGTTACAGATCCACGAACCATTTATTGATTGGGGCACAGGGGAGGTTATTTCTTGGAGTAAAGATTGTGAAACTTGATGCAAGTTTGTTAAATTACCTGTTAGTCCTCCCAAGACGTCACAAATTTCTGTAGCCCCAGTTAGCGTCCCCATGGAGGAGAATAAGGATTTTCCTGCACTAGAGAAGGTTCCCCTGTGTTATCACGATTTAAAAGAGGTTTTCAGTAAATCTAAGGCTACGGCCCTGCCACCTCATCGTCCTTATGACTGCTCCATAGATTTACGCCCTGGTACTTCTCCTCCTAAAGGGAGGTTATATTCCCTGTCTGGTCCAGAAAACTTAGCCATGAAGAAATACATTGACGAGTCCTTGGCTGCTGGGTTAATTAGGCCCTCTTCGTCGCCTGCAGGAGCAGGTTTCTTTTTTGTGGACAAGAAGGACAAGTCACTAAGGCCATGTATAGATTATCGGGGGCTTAATGACATTACAGTCCGCAACAGATACCCCTTGCCACTGATGTCTTCAGCCTTTGAACTGTTGCATGGTGCTAAGATTTTCTCCAAACTAGACCTTCGTAATGCCTACCATTTAGTTAGAATCAGGGAAGGAGATGAGTGGAAAACGGCGTTCAACACCCCTAGTGGTCACTACGAGTACTTGGTGATGCCCTTTGGTCTGACCAACGCCCCTGCTGTCTTCCAGGCCCTTGTTAATGATGTTCTCAGAGACATGCTTAATGTGTTTGTGTTTGTCTACTTGGACGACATTTTGATTTTTTCCCCAGACGAGGAGACACACATTCAGCATGTGCGACAGGTGCTTCAGAGACTCCTCGCTAACCAACTGTTTGTCAAGGCGGAGAAATGCGAATTCCACCAGCCTTCGGTGTCTTTTTTGGGCTTCATCATTTCGGAAGGAAGCGTCCAGATGGACCCTGAGAAGGTTAGTGCGGTTAGGGAGTGGCCAACTCCAGCTTCCCGGAAGGATGTTCAAAGATTTCTAGGCTTCGCTAACTTCTATAGGAAGTTTATCCGGGGGTTCAGCAGTGTGGCTGCCCCCCTGCATTCTCTCACTTCTTCTAAGGCTGTGTTCAGGTGGAGCCCTGAAGCTGATAAAGCCTTCATCCGCCTGAAGGGGGCGTTCTCCACGGCCCCCATCCTGTCCGTCCCCGACCCAGCTCTGCAGTTTGTGGTGGAAGTCGACGCCTCCGATTTGGGTGTTGGGGCGGTTATATCGCAACGTTCTCCTTCTGACAACAGGCTCCACCCCTGTGCTTATCTGTCTAAGAGACTGTCGCCAGCTGAGAGGAACTATGATATTGGAAACTGTGAGTTGTTGGCCATCAAGGTGGCGTTGGAGGAATGGCGCCATTGGTTGGAGGGGACGGATGTGCCGTTTCTCATCTGGACAGACCATAAAAACCTGGAATACCTACGCTCAGCTAAACGCCTCAACTCTCGTCAGGCCAGGTGGGCTCTGTTTTTCACTCGTTTTAATTTCACCCTTTCCTACCGTCCTGGCTCTAAGAATGGGAAGCCGGATGCCCTCTCCAGAGTGTTTTCTCCTGACACACCTTTCTCTGAACCTGAGACTATTCTGCCCAGTTCCTGTATGGTGGGGGCTTTTCAATGGGGTGTTGAGAAGTTGGTCATGGAGGCCCTTAATAATTGTGAAATTCCGGATGGCGTCCCGCCAGACCGCCTGTTTGTTCCTCCTCACCTCCGTTCTCAGGTGATCCAGTGGGGCCATGCATCCAAGATGGCGTGCCATCCCGGGGTGAAGAGGACCCTGTTTGTGCTGAAACAGCGCTTTTGGTGGACAGCTATGGAAAAGGACGTCGCTGAATATGTGGCCGCTTGTCCTGTGTGTGCGGTCAGTAAAGTCTCGAATAAGGCCCCCATGGGGGAGTTGCGTCCATTGCCTGTTCCCAAGAGGCCCTGGTTGGACATCGCCCTGGACTTTGTGACTGGTTTGCCTTTGTCTAATGGTAACACGGTTGTACTCACGGTAGTGGATAGGTTCTCTAAGATGGTGCATTTTATTCCCCTACCTAAACTGCCTTCGGCTAAAGAGACTGAGGAGGTGCTGTTGACCCATGTTTTTCGTCTGCATGGTTTTCCCAGAGACGTTGTCTCCGATAGAGGGCCCCAGTTTATTGCCAGTTTTTGGAAAGCCTTTTGTTCTCTTGTTGGTGCTTCTGTCAGTCTGTCTTCTGGTTTTCACCCGCAGACCAACGGCCAAACGGAGAGGCTCAATCAGGTCCTGGAGGTGGGACTCCGTGTACTGGCCTCCCAGAACCCCGCCTCCTGGAGCCGTCATCTGTTGTGGGTGGAGTTCGCTCACAATTCACTGCCCAGTGCGTCTTCTGGGTTATCACCTTTTCATGTTGTGTATGGTTATCAGCCGCCCTTGTTTCCTTCATTGGAAAAAGAGGTGGGCGTGCCTTCGGCCTTGGCTCTCATCCATCGATGCAAGAGGACCTGGACTCGAGCTAGACAGGCCCTGTTGAAGGCTTCAGGCCATTACAAGACCACGGCGGATTCCCATAGAAGCCCCGCTCCCGTTTACCATCCTGACCAGCGGGTTTGGCTGTCGGCTAAACATCTTCCTCTGCGGATAGAGAGTCACAAGTTGGCACCCAGGTTTGTAGGTCCATTCCCTATTTCGAAAATTATTAATCCTGTTTCTGTTCGCCTGAAGTTACCAAGGTCTATGAGGATCCATCCCACCTTTCACGTCAGCCAAATCAAACCAGTGAAAGAGAGTCATCTGGTCCCGCCCACCCAACCCCCACCTCCTCCTCGGATGATTGATGGGGATCCAGCCTACACGGTCCGACGATTAATGGCAGCTCGTCGTCGGGGGAGAGGTTTCCAGTACCTTGTGGATTGGGAGGGTTATGGACCTGAGGAGCGTTCCTGGGTGCCGGCTTCCCACATTTTGGACCCGGACCTGATCCGACAGTTCCATCAGAGTCATCCTGATGTCCCTGGTCCGTCTGGTGCCGTCCCTAGGAGGGGGGGTACTGTCATACCTGCAGCCAGACGTTAGTCTGGTTTTGTCTGTCTTTTATGTTTTGTTTGTCACTTCCTGTTTTATTTTGTTAAGTTTCCCCTCATGTGTCTTGTCTGTCGTCTTTACTTCCTGTTCCCTGTTCATTCTGACCTCTCACCTGATTACCTGTCTCCGCCCTGATTTGTTCCACCTGTGTCTAGTTGTCTTCCCTCCCTTTTGTGTATTTAAACCCTGTCTCTTCCCCCTGTCAGACGCCAGTTTGTAACTCCAGTAGTTCTTACCAGCGTTTTGACCTCATTTGTTCGTTTGCCTGCCTGTTTTTGACCCGTTTTGGATTCCTCGGTTTTCTCGTCTTCTGCCTGCTCCCTGTCGGTTTGTCTGCCTCATCTGATACCTGGGTTTGACCTTCTCGCCCTGACTACCGGTACGTGAGTTCTTCCTTGTCCTTATGTCCTGTTGCCCGATTGATAGCCTGCCTGTGTATGACCTGTTTCCGTCCCTGACCTCCCTTTGCTTTTCCCCAGTCGGGAAAAATACCCCTAACACCGCTCGGGGTGACGGGCTGTCGCCCTCGATCCGGAGGACGAATCAGAGGAGGAAATCACCAACCATTATCCTCAAGATTCTGTCACTAATAATATTTTTTCACCTGTGTGTGAATAATAAACCTTTTGAATCTTATTTTTGGTGTTTGAGTTCTGCATTTGGATTCTGTGTTTGTACTAGCGTTATCACAGAATTAAGGTACCGCTATATTTACTGTCCACTCATGCATCTGTTTTTGTAAAACGGCAGGTCACAGAGAAAACTGTCTGACCAATCATTGTCTGCAGTGTTTACACGTCACGGTTTAGTATCTGGTCCCCAGTCCTGGAACCTCGGCGGAAGTGATACCAAAAAACTAATACCGGGTACCAGATTCCAGGTCCTTTTTCGTAATGGAAATACAAAAAGGCCGGGCCGAGTTGAGCCGATACCACGCAGTGGAAATGCGGCATTAGTCTGTTCATCAGCCCATCACCAGTTTCAGAGCCCAGCCTTTAACAGACCAAATGTGTGCATAAATGTGGATTCAGTGTCCTTTAGTGTCAGGTATTCCACTGTCAGGACCTCCTGATGGAAAAGGATCCAAAGCTTTGTCTGTTTGAACGTAGTCGGATTGCTGAGCTGCAGAAACAAGGCCTGTGGGAATGCACCATCACTGCTGAGGTTGGACGCACTAACACAGGCAGGGTGGATCCACTGTCTGGAACTGATGTCCATTTTTGGTAACTTCCCTTTCCATCCATCTCCAGATGTTGTCAGTGTGATTTAGATGAGGGGAACCTGCAGGGTGGTCCACCACGGTGGTGTTGTCCGTCTGTCCTCAGTCCTCTGTCAGACATTGGATATTGGAGACTGCAGTGTTGTCCTGTTTTTAAACCCAGTCCATCCCACACAGACCAGGGCCCTCAGCCATGACTCCTGACCTCTGAAACATCTGCACAGAGACAGCCTTAGCAGTTGGACACCCCTGCACAACCTGAAGCTCCACTGGTCCACTGAAGGACAAAGCACCCAGATCATGATGGCCATGTCCCCTCCACTGGGCCACGCCTACAAAACATCTCCAGTGGGCTCTCCTTGTCATGTCAGTAACAACACCACTGTGGCGGACCATCCTGCAGATTCCTCTCATCTAAACCACACTGACAACATCTAGGGATGGATGGATGGAAAGGGAAATGACCAAAAATAGACATCAGTTCCAGACAGTGGATTCCAAATGACTGTCTTAGGGGGTTTTCCACACAGCATACTCGACTCTGTATCCGAGTAAGTTTGACCCCCAAGTCCACTTAATTTTATGCATGTGAATGCAACCGTTCCGTGCTCCAGTACTGTACCCGAGTCCAGTTGAGAAGGTAGTGCTGGGTCTGGACTGTTCGGACTCCAGTACGGTACGTTGCCATGTGAATCCAATGCATGCCCGAGTTTGGAAGTGACCTAATCACCACTCCGACAACAGAAGTGGGTTAAGCACCACCAGACCACAGACAGCGCTCCTGTTGTCTCCTGAAAAAGCCTCAGATCTGTGTGGTCTGGGTTCACCTTATGGACTGAACCACTGGGTGAAATATGAGGGACAATGAAGGTCGCTCTGCTTCTGTTGGCCTCAAACAGGAGAACATATAGGTAAGGGTTTGTCTTCTTCTGACTTCTGCGTTTGTTGGATAACGACAAAACTCCTTCCACACCTCCACCTACTGTTTGGACCCTGGAACACTCACTCATACTCGAACACGGGCCACAGTACATGCTTGTGAATGCAACATCTAAGGTGAGAATGTATCCAAGTACGATATGGACTGGAGTACGCAGTGTGAAAACGCTCTTAGTGCGTCTAATCTCAGCAGTGATGGTGCGTTCCCACAGGCCTTGTTTCTGCAGCTCAACAATCTGACCACATTCAAACAGACAAAGCTTTGGATCCTTTTCCATCAGGAGGTCCGGACAGTGGAATACCTAACACTAAAGGACACTGAATCCACACATATGCACATACTTGGTCTGTTAAAGGCTGGGCTCTGAAACTGGTGATGGGCTGATGAACAGACTATTTCAGTTTAATTGTTGTTTTCAATAAATTACTTACTCAATTTTTTTTGTCTCACTCCCATTTTTACTTTATACATTTTCAAACTCTAATTAGAACCTTCTGAAGATCCAATAGCGAAAAATGTAAATTCTTTCAATTTTTCAACAGATCTTAAGATCTATACAATATTACATGTCAGGGTTATTACAGTTAAAACTTCAACAACAATAATAATAATAATAATAATACTGAATGGATCTTAAAATTCTATAAAATATTCCCATCATTCTCCTGGATGCAGTAGAGTGTCCTGGTATATGACACAGCGTTGGGGTTTAAGTCTTTATGGTGTCAGGTTATATTTGAAAGGTTTCACAGGATGTGTTAGTGTCCAGTTGTATCTGACTGTTATTAGACAGAAGAAAAAGATCATGTGATGCTGACAGTTCAACAGGACTAACTTTAGGTCGGACACAGAACACCAGGGTTAGGACTGACTGAGCTGAAAACCCTGTTGGTGAATCTAGACCAGATCTGAGGTTCACTTACTGAGGATCTGGAACACGTCCTGTTTTAAACCATACAGGTTCATACATGGAGTCATCACTCTTCATGGCCACACAGCTGGGTCCAGGTCCAGGTCCAGTTCCGGGTCCAGATCCAGTTCCAGGTCTAAATCTAGGTCCAAGTTCAAGTCTGGTTCCAGGTCCAGGTCCTGTGGGGAGTCTGTGGGTGGTCTTCCAGGGAGTGGCTTCCTCCTCTCTGTCCTCACTCTGATCCATTCTGCTGAATCCACATCAGAACACAAACCATCAGTCCAGACCTGAATCCACTCATTCATCCTGTACATGACAAACAGCAGCTCAATCTACTTTTATTTTGAAAGGTTTCACTGGAAGTGTTAGTGTCCTGTTGTGTCTGTTATCTGTAGACAATGACTGAGGAAGGTCATGAACACATTGAAGTCGTTTTCTTTGACCTAAACAGCAGCTCTTTATCACCTGATCAGATTCAACTTCATCAATAATTGACTAAACTGTGCATGTGAAAGGTCAAAGGTCAACAGTTTTCACAGTCCAATCAAAACTTCATGAATCCAAACTGATTCAAACATCAGAAACATGTGTACAGTGTTTACAGATCAGCTGATGGTCACAGACTCCATTTGGTGTCAGTCACAGATCAAACTCACTTCCAGATGCTGTAAATGTTTGATTTTTAGGTGCAGTTGAACTACACTGCACACTTTGGACTTCCTCCTAGTGCAGGTTTCTGTTGTGATAATGATCCTGTACTGTGTCTAGTGCACTGACAATGACCGAGGAGGGATTATTTCATGTACAGTTTGCTGTTTGTTCTCTTTTACTTTGATTTGTTCTGTTATCTGTTAGGGTTAGCTGTGACTGATGTCCACCCATGCTTCCTTCAGATTTGTGTCCGGACCATTCAGCTCTGCACTTGGATTAAACTGAGAAAACTTCAATAAAAACATCTGGATCACAGATTAAACTCACCTGTGGACGTCGAACAGAAAAGGGTTTGTGTTCGTCACCACTGAGCTGTTTCCTCAATCTGAGTCTCACCTGGAAAGACACGAGGAGTTAACACCTGCAGTGGGAGGAGCTCTGATCCATCACATGACATGTCACTGGATGGTGATTGGCTCATTTGTTCAACTCCTTTTGTCCTGTTGAGGCTCAGACACAAAGGGTTAAATGAGGACCTGGTTCTAACATCAGGCCCAGAGGATCCTCCAGTCCTTTATGTGTTCCCTTTTTCACACTTGTGAAGCCTTGTCTTGAATGTAAACTGAAGCCGTCTGTTTTTCAGCTCTTTTCCTTTGGTTTGAACACAACATGACATGTTTTTTCGTTCTAATCCTTTCATCTCTTCAGTCGTTCGACTCTTCACTGGTTAACGTTACAGAAACACATTCCTGTCGTAGTTGTTTTGTATTTTTCTGTGACCGACCAGACAAACTGGATTCCACAGGTACAAGTCAGAGCCTCCCCCATAAAGGGATCAGATCTGAGGAGCTGCAGTGGGAGGAGCTCTAAACTGTCACATGACATGTTACTGGATGGTAACTGGCTCATTTCTTTGGTCGTACTTTGGTGTTTTGACACAGTGTAAATGTGCAACAAAAAACAGTTTCTGCTTCAAATTCATCAATATATTTATTATTGATTCAACTAATGCCCCGTTTCCACTGTGTGATACTGGCTCGACTCAGCTCGACTCGGCCTTTTTGCGTTTCCATTACAAAAAAGGACCTGGAATCTGGTATTAGTTTTTTGGTATCACCTCCGCCAGGGTTCCAGGACTGGGGACCAGATACTAAACTGTGACGTGTAAACACTGCAGACCACTGATTGGTCAGAGAGTTCTCTCTGTGACCCGATGTTTTACAAAAAACAGATGCGGAAGTACACAGTAAATGTAGCGGTACATGAATCCACATGATAACAGCCCAAAACTACACCAGAGATTCAGTCTTTGGTGGCCGATGTAAAAATTCAGACCAGACAACACGCAACGAGCGAGTTTATCAGCAACTCTCTGAACACACAAAACAGAAGTAACACGCTGCATCGCTATGACGTCCACGTACTGTAAAGTCGGTTGGATCTTGTAATGGAAACGGTCTCCAGGAATACCGAGTCGAGCCAAGCCGAGCCAATTCCACATAATCGAAACGCGGTATAAGAGTAAATGAATCAATCTGTTAATTATAAAACATTATTAAATCATGTCCAGGACTTTAAATGGGATTTGTATTCTTTCTTTATGTCTGTGATAGCTTTTAGTTGATGGTAAATGTATATGTTCCATAAACTAATATATTTAGGATCATTTTGTAACTACAGAAGTCACTGTAAGACGTAGAAAATCACTGAAGTCAACTCCCATCCCTGAGGAAATCCACATTACTGTGGACCTGAACATCCCAGTGGTGTTTGACCTCCCACTGTGTTCAGCTCCAGTCCTGGTGTCAAACCCACAGGTGGATCAGACTAAACGTTGGTGTGACAGCCTGAACACCACTGAACTCTGTGACCTGTGACCTCTGGAGCAGGGTCATCATCTGATTCATGTTCATTCTGGATCCTGAAAGCTGCTTTTTTTACAAGTGTTTTTTTTCTAGAGTGTTTTTGGATGCAATTGAGCGATTGTGACCAAGTAATTTCCTTTGGGGAACAATAAAATTTGTCTCAGTCTAAATGTGTTAAGTCATTATTAAAACAACACAATCATATGTTATCACTTATTAGTATTTATGGAAACTGTTCCTTTACAGAGAAGTTTTACCACATTATTATAATCTAAAGAAATAAACTGATCTTTTAGCCTATTTTAGTTTGGGCTTTTCTTGGTCAGAAGTTGTTGAGTTAATATTTAAGGTTTAGGACAGGAGTTTCCAGGTGTTCCTACAGGCCCTGAATGCACCGCCTGAACAGGCAGGTTTTATTCCTTAACAGTAATTTTTCCGTATTTGATGATTGTGTTTGGTGGGTCATATGTGAGACCGGGTTCAGGTCCGACCACCACATTGTCACCCCACACACACACACACACGAACTGGACCCTCCGAACCTTTCAAATGACTTTACCTGAATGTTGGTTCAATATTTCCATTCATATACATTGGCAGTAACCAGAGACACTACTAGGGTTACACCTGACCTAAACCTGATGAAAAACTGATGAACTTCAGGGCAAAAAGGCTCCAGAGTTTGATTTATATTACATGTACTTTTTCCTTTGACAGTTTTTAGTCTTACCATCCTGTTAATAAGGTTGTGTTCAGGGCAGACCAGTGACTATGGGAGGATAATAACAGCCTGGATCAGACTATTTCCTGAAAACTGTCCCAAACACACACACAGTAGGACTGGAACTGCACTTATTGTGGATGAAAAAGAACACAACAGACACACAACTGACTCAACTCCTGACACAGACACACAACAGGAGTTCTGCTGGATTTTCGGCTCTTTTTCTCATATATTTGACAGTTCTTCATGCTAACAGCTAAGTGACGCAGCTAACAGTTGAATAAGCGGTCAGACCGGATTGAAACCGGTCAGTCCAGATCTGTTCTAAAGTAGAAAACAAACATATTCTACTGGGACAAACTGGGTTAAATAGACTCTGTTCTAAAATAGATCCCATTACTATGAACACAAATCACTGGTAGAGGCAGGTTAGCATCTACTCACCGGACTTCCGAACCGAGCCGAGCTGCTGTCAGACCGTATTCCTCCGCCGCTGGACCTAGTTCCGTTCTCCTCTGGTTCCTTCACTTCATCTTCTCTCCTTCTTCATACACAGTTCAATTTGTCTTCTTCTGTATTTTCTTTTAATGTTTTAAAACTACATTTCAGGACAATTTGTGCGGCGTTTTAAGATCTACACAAGTTTGAAGCACAGCCGCAGTGCAGTCAGACTCCTCCGCCGAGACAAATAGTCCCTCTACTCCTCAGTTTTATTTGAGTTCATATTAAATGAATGAATGAAATTTTTATTTCGAACATGTAGACAGTGAAATCAAAACAAAAATCAACTAATGAAATATAAGTAGTGGTACATAAATGATTAGGCCCTTTCACACCAAAACGCCCAGGAACTTTTTGGGGTAAAAAAGTTCCTGGTAACTGTTTCCACCGCACCCGAAAGTTCAGGATAATTTATTCAAATCAGGTTGATGATGTATGAGGAGCAGTAACAGAACCTGTAGTCCAGTTCATGTCCATTCACAAACTGACCTCTAGTTCAATAAAATGACCCAGTACTTCAGTGGACAGGTTGGGTTTAACATTTCACTGGTTGTTGAATCACTTAATTCATCTGGAAAACATTTTAAATGAAGTTAACCATCATTACATATTCTTAATTTGTATTTAAAAATGGTAGAACATGTATTTTCAACTTCTCATTCCTTAAACTAAATCACATCTAACTTTCAGTGTGATGGATGGTTCTGTTTCATTTCTATTGTTTTACAGATTTAGTCCAGGTTCAACCTAAAGTCAGACAGATTTACTCAAATGCCTGCATTTAATTCAACTGCATATTACCGATAAAAGTACTTATACTCATATTTTGATGCCTTGTAAATGAACCGACAGTATTAGGGTAGTTTTTTTTTTTTTATTAAAATTTGAAACAAAACAAAGGTGCCTTGAGATTAAAAGAGAAATAAACATGTGTGAAAGGTTCAGGCTGTTGGACCAGGGTCTGGTCCTGCTGGTCCAGGACAGCTGGTCTGGAACTCCATGGTCCCGGTCCCTGTTTCGCTTTCCTACAGGAAAAGTAATAAAAATGTTAAAATGAATAACAGAACACATGATGACAGATTACTTCTACTACGTTGTGTGATGTGACCTGTCTGACCTGGGCCGTTGTAAACAGCAGTAGACGATGGACCAGGACACAAACGAGCCACAGGTTCAGAAAAAGAGGCGAGTCCGTCTGGTCCAGTTCAGGTGGAAATCACAAACATACAGAATAAATCAGTGTTCAGCTCACAGCGACAACATGAATCCATCCAGTTCTGATTTAGGTTTAGTGTCAGACTGTTGACCAGTTAGCATTAGCATTAGGCTAACTGGACTTCACTTCTGACTAAACAGCTGATGCCTCTGACTACTGTTACAGTATGAACCAACTAAACAGGGAATATTTCTGTCCTATTCAGACCATTGGTTTGTTCGACAGTCGGATCCACTGCGACCATTGTGCTCCTTCAGTTTCTATAGTGGCAATCTACCAACAAAAAATGCCACTTGGGGGATTTTGAAGCCATTTCCAACTCGTAATGGTGTGTAAAAATAAGGTCTGCCATGGATGTGTGCTTCATATTTTATTTACTTGCAAATCTTAAAAAACACCTACAAAAAGGGCTGAATGACTTAAAATGAGCTCATATACAAAAGGACAAAAAAAATACTAATAACACCCATTCACAGTCACACACAGGCATGTTTGAAAAACTGTGTGGCTTCTCATGGCTCAAAAAAATCCACTCTAATCACTTGTGTCTCCCTTACATAACCTCTGCCTGGCTGATTGCTACCTATGCTCACAGGTGTGCAGGTGACCCTAGCAACCAAGTGCCTTACCACAAATACACACCCACTTTCACACATACAACACACACACAGCACAAATCTAGATTGGCTACAACAGTTTCTTTTAATCCTGTATAAATAATTTCTTTGTCTTTTCTGGTATTTCTTTAGGCTTGTGTCTTATATTTGGCTCTGACAGCTTTTACTTGAACCTCGCTCGTTTCGTGTCGGTGATTCAAAGTCCGTCCACTTGTTGTAGTTTCTCTTTCGGTCCATTTCCGAATGATCAAAATCCAAAGCTTGTGGAAATTAAATGAGTTAAATATTGGCGGTGAACAGAATGTGGAAATGCTGTCAGTCTAGTCCATCACTCAGTGTTCTCTAACACACACAGCTCCGCCCCTTAAAGTTCCCGGTAATCTGGAAAGTACTACCTCTCTACCAGGAACTTCTTCGGGGTAAATTCGGGGCCGGGGGAAAGTCATTTACTCAGGTAATTTTCAGTGGAAACGCACCAGGAACTTTGAAAGTTCAGGGTAATACAGAAAGTTCCTGCAAAAGTTCCTGCGGTGGGAAAGGGCCTTATGATAAGTAAACAAACAACAAAATAAATAAATGAATAAACAGTAAATAATAATACTAATACTACTACTACTACTACTACTAAAATGTTTAGGACTGGAGTTTTCAGGAGTTCCCACGGGCCCTGAACACACCGTATCCACCAAACCAGCTTTTATTCCTAACAGTCATTTTCCTGGATTTGATGATGGTGTTTGGTGGTTCAGGTGTTAGACCGGGTTCAGGTCCGACCAGCGGGGTGCTTCCTGCAGAGCCACCCTGGTTCAGTGACACCCATTGGACCCAAGTGGTGCTCGCTGCAGAAACAAAAGGGTGGAGCTGGTCCAGTATTAATCCCACCCACCACCAGAATCAGCCACGCCCACCAGTTCCTTAGAGGCCCTTCGGGAAGTGTTCTACAGTCTGTACATGTTGAGTGCCACAGCTGCATTCACATATGGGCTGTTTGTGAATTCATGTCAGTCCTCTCACATTAATGACTGTTCTAACATTTGGTCTCAGTTCACTGTTAAATATATGGAAGTGTACAGATTCTGAGTCTGTTAACTCTTCATATGGGATTATTGCATCTGCTTCGACCAAAATCCCATCATCTACTGCACAGGTGTCAAACATGCGGACCGGGGGCCAAATCCAGCCCACCAAAGGGTCCAGTCCAGCCCTGGGGATGAATTT
Organism: Sphaeramia orbicularis; assembly: GCF_902148855.1. Lineage (NCBI taxonomy): Eukaryota > Metazoa > Chordata > Actinopteri > Kurtiformes > Apogonidae > Sphaeramia > Sphaeramia orbicularis. The sequence continues at coordinate 795,598 of NC_043979.1, read as the reverse complement.
GTGAAATGCAAAAATTACACTAAGAAATGAACAATCCTTTTAGTTCAGGTTCCACATTCAGACCAATTCAATCTGCAGTGGGCAGGACCAGTCAAATACTATCAGAATAACATAGAAATAATGACAACTGCAAATTTTTCTCTTTGTAAGTGTAAATATTTTCATGTATTTACACTAAAACAAAGTATAATTTAGCAAAAATGTGAATAACCTGAACAAATATGAACAACGTGAAATGTCTTAAGAGAAGTCAGTACAATTTTAACAATATTCTGCCTGTTATTAAATGTTGTGTGTGTTTGTAGATCCACTGTGATCTGTAAGTTATAATGAACATGTGGAAATGATAAACTGAGGCAGAATATTGTTAAAATTACACTGATTTTTTCAGTTTGTTCATGTTATTCACATCTTTTGAAAGGATAGTTTGTAGAAGTAAACCTTTTCATAATGTAAATTAGCTTTTTTCGCTCTAAAACATAAAGAAAAGTTTGAAGTTCCATCCATCCATCCATTATCCACCACTTATCCGGGGCCGGGTCGCGGGGGTAACAGTCTAACCAGGGACGCCCAGACTTCCCTCTCCTCAGACTCCTCCTCCAGTTCTTCCGGGGGGACCCCGAGGCGTTCCCAGGCCAGACCACAGACATAGTCTCTCCAACGTGTCCTGGGTCTTCCCCGAGGTCTCCTCCCGGTGGGACATGCCCAGAACACCTCCCCAGGGAGGCGTACAGGAGGATCTGAAACAGATGCCCGAGCCACCTCAGCTGGCCCCTCTGGATGTGGAGGAGCAGCGGCTCTACTCCGAGCTCCTCCCTGGTGACTGAACTCCTCCCCCTATCCCTAAGGGTGCACCCACCCACCCTGCAGAGGAAACTCATTTCGATCGCTTGTATCCGGGATCTTGTCCTTTCGGTCCTGACCCAAAGCTCATGACCATAGGTGAGGGTAGGAACGTAGACTGACCGGTAAATCCAGAGCTTCTCCTCTCGGCTCAGCTCCTTCTGAACCACAACAGACCGGTACAGCGACTGCATCACTGCAGACGCTGCACCGATCCGTCTGTCAATCTGACGCTCCATCCTTCCCTCACTGTGAACAAGACCCCGAGATACTTAAACTCCTCCACTTGGGGCAAAGACTCCCCACCGACCCGGAGAGGAAAGACCACCTTTTTCCGGTCCAGAACCATGGCCTCGGATTTGGAGGTGCTTATTCTCATCCCGCTCGCTTCACATTCAGCTGCAAACCGCCCCAGGGCACGCTGGAGGTCCAGGTTCCATGAGGCCAACAGGACAACATCATCTGCAAAAAGCAGAGATGAAATCCTGTGGTCCCCAAACCGGACCCCCTCCAGCCCCTGGCTGCACCTAGAAATTCTGTCCATAAAAATAATGAACAGAACCGGTGACAAAGGGCAGCCCTGCCGGAGACCAACATGCACCTGGAACAGGTCTGACTTACTGCCGGCAATGCGAACCAGACTCCTGCTACGGTCATACAAGGACCGGACTGCCCTTAACAGAGGGCCCCGGACCCCGTACTCCTGAAGCACCCCCCACATGATACCACAACGGACACGGTCCAATGCCTTCTCCAGATCCACAAAACACATGTGGACTGGTTGGGCGAACTCCCATGAACCCTCGAGCACCCGATGGAGAGTATAGAGCTGGTCCAGCGTTCCGCGACCAGGACGAAAACCGCATTGTTCCTCCTGGATCCGAGGTTCGACTATCGGTCGGATCCTCCTCTCCAGTGCCGGGAATAGACTTTCCCCGGGAGGCTGAGGAGTGTGATCCCCCTGTAGTTGGAGCACATCCTCCGGTCCCCCTTCTTAAAAAGGGGGACCACCACCCCGGTCTGCCAATCCAGTTTGAAGTTGACATTATTTATATATCATTATGTTATTATTTTATTGGTCCAGCCCACTGCAGATCAAATTTAGCTGAATGTGGAAATGAACTAACATGAGTTTGACAGCCATCATGTCCAGTGTTAAAGGACGTTGGTGTCCTCTGGCTCTCATCACTGTCACCTGTTGATAGTTCCAACAGATGCTCGCTCTATTCATCATTCAGACAGTCTAGTGTGTCTGAACGTATGAAGCAAGCGTTCAGTGATCCAGTCCTCCTCCAGTTTGATGGGTTTTATTTTGCCTTTTCTAGAGGAGCAGGACAGATAGTGTAGTTTGTACAGATGTTCGGTGCTGATGCAGGTGACCAGGGTTTGAATCAAACCTCAACTTTTGTGTTTTCCATTTCGTATTTATACACACAGTAGGACAGATGGACGAAGAGATTTTACAGACAAATGAGCCTTAGAATAGATGATTGATCCAAAAAGAATGAGTGAGGGCCTGTTATTGGCAGCTAGGGATGTAACGATATGAAAATTTCATATCACAGTTATTGTGACCAAAATTATCACGGTTATTATTATTATCACGGTATTGTTGAAATGTGCTCAAAATGTTCAAAAAGTGTTTATACACACACTGAAATAATTTAACCAAGTTGTATTCTGAAAAAAAAATAATAAAGTAATATGCACAATGTACTTTCTGTTGCAGAAACATTCAAGTAATAACATGTAAACCACAAACATACAAATGTGCATTAAAGTTGGCACCTTATGGACACAAGAGATATGTGCACCAGGGTGGAACTGAGAGGATCTGATCAGTATCAATGCCATTATCAGTTCTGCTTATCAATCCAGTTCCTTATCAATTCTCCTATTGATTCCTGAGGTGTTTTTGAGTGTGAAAAAAGTAGTTAGACAGAAAAGAGTGGAGTTTGTTTGAACATTTTCCAGATCAGATCATTCAGTGTCACACATATACACTATTGTACACACATATACACTACTGTACACACAAACAGAAAGTGAAACACAGTCAGATTTAACTGAACTGTTTAATGAACAAATGTAAATATTCTAAAAGAATGAGGATTTAAAACATCTTAGGCCGATCTGATCCAGACTGGTCAGTGGTTCAGTCCTGGTCAGTTTCGTCTGGTCCAGTTCCTCTGGAGGTCAGTCAGTGGATTTCCTGTTGAATGTCCTTCAGTTCATAACTCCTCCTCTCCTTTGGTTTTTTCTCACATCATGTGTCTTTGTCCAGCTGTAGTTCACTCATTTGAACTGACAGGAGTTTGTCCTCAGTGTCTGTATTCAGACGGTTTCAGTGTTGGGTGAGGACCTGAATCAGTGGGAGCCAGGGAGGGGTTCACACTAGCACGGACTGGGTCCGTCTGCTCTCTTACTAGAACAGACTGAGTCCATGTGTGTGCCTGTTCGGACCGAACCGCAGTCGGACGGACCAGGTCCGTGCGGGAGCCCCTATCCCCGAATCTGTGCAGCTGTGTCCGTGCAGGTTCCTTCAGTCATGTTTTCAGAGGCCAAACATTACAAACTGCGCACACACGCCTGGCGTGCCGCTGCTTCTTCAGGAAATGAACAGTACCATGAGTTTTCTAGGTGCAGTAATTGAACATGGTTATCATAATAATTAGAATTTAAATGGCAATACTAACCGTCGGAAATTTTTACCGTGGTTTATCATTATACCGGTTATCGTTACATCCCTACTGGCAGCATCATCTGTCAGATCCTGAATGTCCCTGTCCCCTCCCTGATGGACATGTCCAACCACCGCTGTCCTCCAGGGCCGTCAACGTCATCCCAGATCTTCATCAGCCTTCATCCCATGGTCTGGTTCCCCTTCTGTCGTCTGGAACAACTATCAGAACCCCCGCTCCAGATATAGAACTGAAATAAATTCAGACAATCAGTATTATTATTGAACTAATAATTGGCTAAAATGTCCTTCAGGGGTCACATGAGTGTCCATCTGTGTCCAAAACAGTTGTCCTAAAGTCATAGAAGTGTGTGTAAATAATGCTAATCCATTTGTGCACAGACTACTGATATTCTCTGACAGTGGAAGCTCTATTTTCATAAATATTGGATTTGGAATAGCACGTGGATGTGAAAACTTTTGCTGGTGGACGGACGTGACATTACCCATGATGCTCTGGTCAGTCCCAGTACTTTACTAGGAATAAACTTCTAGACTTCCTATTGCTAATTGTGCTCTTCTTCATAAATGTTGGTATTGTGGATCTAAAACAATCCCAGCTGACACAAAAACACTAAATGTGTCAGTGGACGGATGTGACATGGTTGTTGTGGATCCCATCATACTGATGCTCTGCAGCCATGTCAGCGTTTACACTAATGATCCCTGTGCAAAAACTAGGAGCACTATTATTTATTGGATAGTTTATCATCCGACTAAAGAGGAAAGAACAATCTAGAATTGTTCTTTCTGTCTAAAAATGCTTCTTATTGTAAAAGTGTTGATGTAAACAGTGCTGTGTGCCATTCTTCATGTATGTGTTGGTGGAACAGAAGCAGGATGGATCAGCACCATACTCCAGATTGAACCTGTACAAATAAAACATGTGATATGGAGGAGAGAATCTGGGAAGAAAAACTGGGGAATCCAAAAGAAGAGAAGATTTGTTTTTCAGCTCAGTTCAGTTCAAATAGAACTTGTCCGTTTGTAACATGAAAATATAGCATTAATTGTGCTGAAATGGTTCATTTTGGAGCTGAAAACATAGTTCATATGAGCATCAACATGTTGAACAGAACTGAAATCCTGTCCATTTGAACAACTGTCATTTACCAACACAAAGTTCCTTTGGATTCACTGAGACTGATTTAATATGAACACAGACACAAAGAAGAGCTGTGAACACATTTGAGCCAACAATAATAATAATAATAATAATAATAATAATAATAATGATAATAATAACTGTGTTTATTCTTATTTTATCAGTATGTATTCTTGTTTCAATACCTCTGAGGTACTGGTACTTGTTTTGGAAACAGTTTTAATTAGTGAAATTGAAATGTCTAGTTCCGTCATGTTGGAACCTTGTATCTCGTGCCTTATTTGTTCCTCCTCCTCATGTTCTCAGTGTTCTCCTCATAGATCCCATTCATGAGGCACAAGGGCTTGAACTGTTTGATGAAGATGAAAATGAGGTGAACCCAGTGCTGACCAGAGCTCAACCAATTTGATTTATTTATTGAAGAAAAACCCACTTCATTAGAGTTTGGTATATTTGGTGTGTTCACCAACACAGCCTGTGGATTCTGTGAATGCAGGACTAGTGTCAGGAAGCTCAGATCCACACAGATTCCACTCAGTCACTGTATATTCAGCTCATCTGAACAGCTGGATGGATTCAGAGCGTATTTGGACACACATGCACAGTAGGTTCATTTGCTAAATGGCCTACAGGTGTGAAATGGAGTGTGAATGGCTGTCTGTGTATAGTCTGTGCTCTGTGATTGACAGGTGACCAGCCATCGTGTACCCAGCCCTTGTGAGGCTAAATGATACTGAAGAATGAATAACTGAGTGTTTCTTGTGGACCGGCCAAGTATCCAAAAAGCATCTGATTTGATTTTATGGACATTTGATGTTAATGCCAGGTTCATTAGTTTATCAGTTCGTTTAATCCCCATTAGCTGCTGCACATCACAGCAGCTCCTCTTCCTGGGGTCATTAACAACAGGAAAACAAAGCAGCACAATTTCCCACAACTCACTCAACAAACAGGATGGACACACACTCAACACAACAACACAACGACCAAAAATTAACAACAGCACATAATACAAAACAATTACAATAACAATAATAATAATACCAACAACAACGGAAAAAAAATAAATAAATAGACCCAAAAAACAGAAACAAAAAACAGCTCCACAACAAACAAAAGAAAAACAAACCGTCTAGACCAGGGGTCACCAATCCTGGTTGTCAAGGGCCGGAATCCTGCATGTTTTAGATGTACCCTCTTCCAACACACCTGATTCAAATGATCAGCCTATCATCAAGCTCTGCAGAAGCCTGAGAATGACCATCAGGTGTGCTGGAAGAGGGAAACATCTAAAACATGCAGGATACTGGCCCTCAACGACCAGGATTGGTGACCCCTGGTCTTGATGATGTCACTATAGGATGTGCAACAGCTCAGTTGTTCTTGGGTAAATATGAAAATTCTCAGTCTTTTAGAACAGGTCTGTCAGACTCATTTTAGTTCAGTTCCATATTCAGCCCAATTTGATCTCAAACGGTGCCAGAACCAGTAAAATAATGACTAAATAACCCATAAATAATGACTAATCCAAGTTTTTCTTTTTGTTTTAGTACAAAAAACCCCCAATTAAATTATGAAAATATTTACATTTTACAAAAAAAGATGTGAACAACCTGAAAAAAACAGAAATTTAATTTGAAAAATTTGTGCAATTTTAACAATATTCTGCCTGGACTTATTATTTCTGCATGTACATTTACACACAGTGTTCCATAAACATTTGGTAACAGGCAGAATATTGTTCAAATTTTGGAGTTTGGAACTAAAATTTGAACAATTTCTACAATATTCCATCTCTTATTATTACCTCCACCAAGGAGGTTATGTTTTTGCCAGGGTTTGTTTGTCTGTTTGTCTGTCTGTCTGTTTGTCTGTCCGTTAGTGTGCAACATAACTCAAAAAGTTATGGACAGATTTTGATTAAATTTTCAGGGTTTGTTGGAAATGGGATAAGGAAGAAATGATTAAATTTTGGTGGTGATCGGGGGTGGGGGGGCCCACGGGGGGGCCCATTTCCAACAAACCCTGAAAATTTCATCAAAATCTGTCCATAACTTTTTGAGTTATGTTGCACACTAACGGACAGACAAACAGACAGACAAACAAACAAACAAACCCTGGCAAAAACATAACCTCCTTGGCGTGGGGGGGCCCACGGGGGGGGGCCACTGATCAGCCTTGGCGGAGGTCTGCGCTCTCCGAGTGCTTCTAGTTATTATTATGAACACAACTCCAGATCCCAGTGGATCCATAAATGCACCAAACATTTAGGAACAGGCAGAATATTGTTCAAACTGCACATTTCAGGTTGTTCATCTCTGTTTTTATTTATGTATTTATTTGCATTTTATTGTGAAAGAATAGTTTTGTAAATGTAAATATTTTCACAATGTAATGTGATTTTTTTTTCACTTAATTTTTTTCCACATAATTTTTCACAAAGAAAATTTGTGGTTGTCATTCTTTCTGGGTTATTGTGTTGTTCTTTTGACTGTAGATCACATTGGTCTGTATGTGGAACCCAGTGACGTGCAGTGGGGTCATGGCTGGGGGGGCACTGACTCTTTCAGAGCCAGATCTACAAATATATGGTGGCCTGAGAAACTGGAATAGAGAGAGTGAGCCAAAGGAACGGCCTGGGTATATGGGCTGTGCATCAGGTCAGCATAGGTAGACTGGCAGGAAGTCAACAGGAAACCTTCAAAAGGAGCCATTTCAAACTACAAATAAAAAAAGTTTATGGTCTGACCTTTATTTGTACATGAAATCCATGCGCCGATCCTGGTGAATTAAAGTGTATAAAAAAGAACGAAGACGATTATCAGCGCATGAATCTGTGGACTCACAGGCGCCATCTATCATGAGGCAGGGGTACTGTGTGCCTCCCCTAGGGACTGTTTCACTGCGGTTTTAGGATTAATCTGCGAGCCTGAACACATTACAGAAATACATTCCATACGTTCTGCAGATTATGGAAGGACAGAGCATAGAATCAGAGTGTTTGAAAGCATTTGAACTGCGATATACAGAGGGACAGCCACACAATGTTTTCATCGGGTACCAGCAGAGTTCATGAGGGGAGGAGACAGTTCTGCTGGAGGCACAGCACAGCGCTGCCTCCTCCCTGTATTTGAACGGAGCATGTGGAAATTCTGCTATTCTAATTGAAAAAAAAAAATTATAATAATAATATTGGATTCGAAGGGAACATGAGTTTATAGGACATACCAGCTGACAACTATCAACATTTATTATATTTTATAGTCAAGTTTTTTTTCTTTTCAAGATTGACAAGGGAGGCTCCGCCTCCCCTGCCTCCTCTGACTGCACGTCACCGGTGGAACCTGAACCAAAAGGATTTGGAAAGCTCAGGTTCAGGTTCATTTATGCACTTTCATCCTGCAGGGCCACAATGGAACCTTTGGAGGGCCAGATTTGGCCCATGGGCCGCATGTTTGACACCTGTTTTAGAAAAACTGTTTGAATTTCTGAAATTACAAATTGTGCCAGTCTAGTCCATGCCACCGTTGCCCTATTTTGCACACTCCCCTGTATTACCCTGTATAGATATCTTTGATTTTTGAAAATATACTGATGCTATGACAAACATTTGAAGGATGGATGCTCTGCTGAACTTTCAGTTTTGAGCTCATTTAGATGGTCATCAACTGGAGCCTGAAACTTGGTCATGATGTCTTTGAAACAAGATTTGAAACATTTAATTGACTTTGATGTTTGTAAAGATATCAGTTTTGATATTTGAAACGACCCAAAATGGGTTTGAGAATGCAGTTTGATCTCATTTATCAGCGGTTGTGTGTGCCTGCCACAGATAGAACATGTAGGACAGACGATCACAGCAGGAAACCACAGCCACTCAATCACTGATGGAAATGACTGTCAACGCCCTGATCAGTTAGGTTTAAGTTCACAATAACAGACAAAGTCAAAAATACATTATTATGGTCATTGCATCACAGACATTGTTTCCATAGAATTTATGACTGTAATTTCTGAACAGCACAAGAACACAAACTCTTACACATTTACTAATGGAAAACCTTAGCTGGTTTGGTTTTTCTTTTAATAATGTCACAGATTCGGGTTTTGCATGAAAGACACACAGATGTTTTTTTCGTCCCAGACTTCCTGCATGAAAACTTCCATGTCTTCCATCTTCTCAAAAGAGAAGAGGAAGGAAGTCCAGATTTGGTCCTCATCCATGTCATCATTCCAAAGAAGAGGATTCATGAACAGGTCCAACTTTGTGTTGTCCATCACTACATCATCCACATCCAAACTGAGAATCTGTGGTGGGAGAACCTTCCAGCAAAGTGGAGTTGGTCCACATTCACCCAGTCCCAGACCACCAGAAGGGTCCACATTCACCCAGTCCCAGACCACCAGAAGGGTCCACATTCACCCAGTCCCAGACCACCAGAAGGGTCCACATTCACCCAGTCCCAGACCACCAGAAGGGTCCACATTCACCCAGTCCAGACCACCAGAAGGGTCCACATTCACCCAGTCCAGACCACCAGAAGGGTCCACATTCACCCAGTCCAGACCACCAGAAGGGTCCACATTCACCCAGTCCCAGACCACCAGAAGGGTCCACATTCACCCAGTCCCAGACCACCAGAAGGGTCCACATTCACCCAGTCCCAGACCACCAGAAGGGTCCACATTCACCCAGTCCCAGACCACCAGAAGGGTCCACATTCACCCAGTCCAGACCACCAGAAGGGTCCACATTCACCCAGTCCAGACCACCAGAAGGGTCCACATTCACCCAGTCCCAGACCACCAGAAGGGTCCACATTCACCCAGTCTAGACCACCAGAAGGGTCCACATTCACCCAGTCCCAGACCACCAGAAGGGTCCACATTCACCCAGTCCAGACCACCAGAAGGGTCCACATTCACCCAGTCCAGACCACCAGAAGGGTCCACATTCACCCAGTCCAGACCACCAGAAGGGTCCACATTCACCCAGTCCCAGACCACCAGAAGGGTCCACATTCACCCAGTCCCAGACCACCAGAAGGGTCCACATTCACCCAGTCTAGACCACCAGAAGGGTCCACATTCACCCAGTCCCAGACCACCAGAAGGGTCCACATTCACCCAGTCCAGACCACCAGAAGGGTCCACATTCACCCAGTCCCAGACCACCAGAAGGGCCCACATCCACCCAGTCCCAGACCACCAGAAGGGTCCACATTCACCCAGTCCAGACCACCAGAAGGGTCCACATTCACCCAGTCCCAGACCACCAGAAGGGTCCACATTCACCCAGTCCAGACCACCAGAAGGGTCCACATTCACCCAGTCCAGACCACCAGAAGGGTCCACATTCACCCAGTCCAGACCACCAGAATGTCTCTCATCATCTCGTCTCTGCAGCCCAGGTTACATTTAACAATGACAAAATCTAAACTGGATAAAAGAACAGATTTGATCATCTGTCTTGTGTACAGATGCTTCATGCCTGTAGTCTAACAGACTGGACCGGCCTCTGGAATTCCCTCCCACCCAACGTGCGACATATTTACAGTTATCGAACACATAATAAAAAGTAAAATATGGAAAAATGATTTTCATGTAATTACATCTTTCAAATTTTTACAATATATTGTTTTTTAATTAGAAAATTGCCATTCCCAGATGTGCATTGACTAAGCAGATCTGCCCGTCTTCACATGACTGGAACTTTTTTATCAACAGCAATTTTTCCAAAACCAAAAACAGATCCAAAACCTACACTAAATTTGCTTAAAAAAAAAAAAAAAAAAGAAAGAAAAAATAGCTATAAGGGAGTACTGGGGGACATTTTAAATTTTTTTGCCACACATGTATACCTCCCCTTGACCAGGCCCATTTTTATATTTGTAGTTTTTAAATAATTCTTGCTGTTTTAAATGTTTTTAACCATGTTTTCCTTTGTACGGTGTCCTTGGGTGTTTAGAAAGGCGCCTATAAATGAACATGACATGCAAACAGAAGGGTTCATCCAGTTCCAAACACAGTTGTGTGGCAGATGAGGACATGTACACTCCCAGTAACAGAACGAATTTGAGATACTTGAAATAATTCAAACACACCTTCCTGTTTCACAGCAGTTCTGACATGATTCTGTGTCATATGTCCCCTTGTAAAAGTCAGCAGAAGGTGCAGTGATGGCTGCTGCAGCAGACTGTGCATGTGTTGAACTGAAGGGGATCCTGTCCTCTGCTCACTTTGGTCTGATGCATGTGTGCAGGTCAAACACACAAACACACACCTTTGTCTGATACCTACAAAAAGTTACAATAAGTTCTCATAATACACACACTGAGCACATATGCTTACATTTGCCATGGGTCTGGCTCATTTTTGTGGAGTTTTTCAAGCATATTATTTAGTGGGGAATTAACTGCAATGCAAGTTACGTTAACATGTACTTACTGCCTAATTTACCGCAGGTAATGCATGATAAACATTTCAAAAATAACTTAACTCAACATAAGGAGATATACCTAGAAAAACATTTGAAACACTTACATATGTTTATGGTACATTACTTAAAGCTATGAAACTGAAGTCAAATTTTAGTCGTCTTCGGTTGTGAAGTTTGTCTGTTTCCACCTCCTTGAATCTGCTCGAGGCATGCTGGCTCTGGAATTCTATCAATGAGCGTGACTCAACCTATAGGCTGAACCGAGGGAGGGGTTAGTCCTGGTTGAATGGGCGTCACTCACACTGGGGGGGTTCTGCAGCGAGCACCCACTCACTTTATAAGGAGTTGAGCTAAAACCCTGAGAGCCAGAGGTTTCAGCTGTTTGCACCAGGTAAGGACAGCGCTGCTGTTTGACATGAGTGGATTTCTTCTTATTCAGTGAAAACAGAGCATTTCTCTGCCAAATGTGAATCTTTTGAATGTATGAGCTTTGTCTTCTTGCACAGATTGTCCAGTTGGAGATGAGCGTGGGCGCAGCCCTAGCAGTGGCAAATGAAGTGGCTGGACTCATCCCCACTCATCGTCAGTGTTCTGTCGAGATTACAAACAAATGCTGCAAATATGTTCTGTCCAAGCCCAGGTAACAGCAGCTTCTGCCCGGCCACTGAAAGAACTACGCAGATGGGCTTCATTTATTATCATTGTCCTGTGATTTGAACCGAGTGTTGAAAGCTACAGAAATTATATATATATATATATATATATATATATATATATATATATATATATACAGGGGTTGGACAAAATAATGGAAACACCTTCTATGATGCCACAATGTTAGGTGTTTCCATTATTTTGTCCAACCCCTGTACATATATATATATATATATATATATATATATATATATATATATATATACACATATATATATATATATATATATATATATATATACACACACACACACACACACACATATACATATATATATATATATATATATATATATATATATATATATATATATATATATATATATATATATATATATATATGTACATATATATACACACACACACAGGGTGGGGAAGCAAAATGTACAATATTTTGAGGCAGGGATTGAAAGACAGTGTATGACCAATTAGTTTATTGAAAGTCATGAGAATTTATTTGCCACAAGAAAATGTCCATAATAGAAAATGTTTTTATTCTATGTGTCCTCCTTCTTTCTCAATAACTGCCTTCACACGCTTCCTGAAACTTGCGCAAGTGTTCCTCAGATATTCGGGTGACAACTTCTCCCATTCTTCTTTAAAAGTATCTTTAAGAAAGTCCACATCGCTGTGTGATGTTCTATTGATGCATGTTCTAAAACTCCCCAAACAGCAGAATCCAGAGGGTTTAGATCTGGGCTGGAAGGCGGACATAAACATGATTCCCAAAAATTGCTAAAGTTGGATTTGCAGAAATCTTGTATTTTTCTGGCTGTGTGGGCTGGAGCACCATCCTGTGTCCATACATAATTTCCATCTGAGTAGTTTGCTTTAAGCCATGGCAGTACCTGCTATCTCAGAGTCTTGTAGTAAAGTATTAACATTGATTTTTTCATCAGCTTTGTAGAATTTTATAGGCATTTTCATTCCATCGGAAGCCACAACACCAAAAGCCATAACTTGAGCAGGATGTTTTGTTCTGAATGTCCCCTTAACCTCAGCTTTCAATTTTGCAATAAATCTGTCATTTCTGCGGTTCAGAACGGCATCGACAGAGAAGACCTGTTCATCTGAAAAGATCGTTACAATGGAGGACTTTTTCTTGAACCATGTCAGAATTTTCTTGCACCTTTCCAATCTGTTTTCCTTCATAGCTGTTGTCAGCAAGTGTTTTGGTGTTCTTGTGTAAGATTTTAACTTCAAATCATATTTTACTGCATTTCTAACGCTCTTGTTGTCTACCTCAAGTTCAGCTGCCATTTTTCTCATGGATTTGGTTGGATCCTTTAGGATTTTGGATTTGAGAGCTTTAATAAAAGCTTTGGTACGTTTTTTGTTGCTTCCTCCACTTCCAGACTTTCTGGTAATAGTTTTGCTCATAGTCATTCTCTTCTTTCCATTATAAACAGTCTTTATGGACACTCCAACTATTTTTGAAATCTCCTTTGGTGTGACGAGTGCATTCAGCAAGTCACACACTCTTTGACGTTTGCTTTCCTGATTACTCATATGGGCAAAAGTTTCTGAAAAGGTATGGATAATAGTGTTAGGTATGATTATGACATCAGTATATGTTTGGGTTCAAAACAACTGACGTAGTGTCTGCTGAGAAAAAACAACTAAATGTTCAGTGTACATTTGGCTTCCCCACCCTGTGTATATATGTTCAGATACATTAGAACAGCAATTTGTCCAATATGTACCAGACACGCCCTGCGATGCACTGTATGTTCAGTGTACATTCTAACTACAGATCACAGTGAATCTGCAAATACACAAAACATTTAATAACAGGCAGAATAATATTAGAACTGCTCTAATTTTTCTTAAAAAATTCAGGTTGTTCAACACTTTCATGTAATTTTACTTTTTTACACTAAAAGAACACTTTGGAGTCATTTATAGTTTATACGTATGAATATATACTAATTGATGTGTATGTGGAACCTGAACATCCTTGGTTGTTTGGGGGCAGATGGACCCTTTGGCCGTCTGTTTGACACCCTGGGTTAAACACACACTCACCTCATTCTTCTTTGTTGCTTCCAGTGTCCACATTGTGAGTGGCGTCTGCGCTGAACCTTTGCCGCCACACATCGGCCCACGTTCATCTGGGAAGGCGCTGTTCACCAAGACCCCCCATGCAGCTCGTGGATCTGTGGGAGTCTTCACGTACGACCTCCTCGATCAACCAACGAAGAAGCCCACAGTGAAAGTTGCCGTCATGTTCTCTGTGCCCTATGACTTCAACCTCTACTCCAACTGGTTCGCAGTGGGGATCTTCAACACGTGCACCGAGTGTAACTACGATCTGTACTATAAGATGTACAACAACACAGGCCAAACATTCAGAAGGCGCAAAGCAGATGGAAAAACACTGACCCATAAGGGCTGTGATGTCACTGTCATGGCAACCATGTCCAATTCATACCAACCTGTCATGAAGGTGGAAGTTACTGATGACTGAAATCAGGGAATTGAAATATGGGGTAAGGACGCTGTCCAAATATTAGTGTCCATAAGATACAAATGTGTGCGTATGAGTGTGTGGTTGTGCACAAAGAAGTATGTCTGAACTCTGGAATGAGTTCAGTCCTACATAACATGTACTGCACGTATTTTACCAGAATACGAATGAAGAAGTTTGGATTAGTTTTTTAATTACAAACACACAATGCATCGTTATGATTGGTCTTTCTCTGATTTCATGAATCCAAATTCATCAACGTGACTCTACTGTCCTAAATCTGTCCACACTTCACAGACATTATTTCTGGAGCAGAGGATCCATGGATTCACAGACGGACCATGAGTTCAGGTCCAGATCAGGTTCCAGATCAGGTCCAGATCAGGTCCAGATCAGGTTCCAGATCAGTTCCAGATCAGGTTCCAGATCAGGTCCAGATCAGGTCCAGATCAGGTTCCAGATCAGGTTCCAGATCAGGTCCAGATCAGTTCCAGATCAGGTTCCAGATCAGGTTCCAGATCAGGTCCAGATCAGGTTCCAGATCAGGTCCAGATCAGGTTCCAGATCAGGTCCAGATCAGTTCCAGATCAGGTTCCAGATCAGGTTCCAGATCAGGTCCAGATCAGGTTCCAGATCAGGTCCAGATCAGGTCCAGATCAGGTTCCAGATCAGTTCCAGATCAGGTTCCAGATCAGTTCCAGATCAGGTTCCAGATCAGGTCCAGATCAGGTCCAGATCAGGTTCCAGATCAGGTTCCAGATCAGGTCCAGATCAGGTTCCAGATCAGGTCCAGATCAGGTCCAGATCAGGTTCCAGATCAGGTTCCAGATCAGTTCCAGATCAGGTTCCAGATCAGTTCCAGATCAGGTTCCAGATCAGGTTCCAGATCAGGTCCAGATCAGGTTCCAGATCAGGTCCAGATCAGGTCCAGATCAGGTTCCAGATCAGTTCCAGATCAGGTTCCAGATCAGGTCCAGATCAGGTCCAGATCAGGTTCCAGATCAGGTTCCAGATCAGGTCCAGATCAGTTCCAGATCAGGTTCCAGATCAGGTTCCAGATCAGTTCCAGATCAGGTTCCAGATCAGGTCCAGATCAGGTTCCAGATCAGGTCCAGATCAGTTCCAGATCAGGTTCCAGATCAGGTTCCAGATCAGGTCCAGATCAGGTTCCAGATCAGGTCCAGATCAGGTCCAGATCAGGTTCCAGATCAGTTCCAGATCAGGTTCCAGATCAGTTCCAGATCAGGTTCCAGATCAGGTCCAGATCAGGTCCAGATCAGGTTCCAGATCAGGTTCCAGATCAGTTCCAGATCAGGTTCCAGATCAGTTCCAGATCAGGTTCCAGATCAGTTCCAGATCAGGTTCCAGATCAGTTCCAGATCAGGTTCCAGATCAGGTTCCAGATCAGGTTCCAGATCAGGTCCAGATCAGGTTCCAGATCAGGTCCAGATCAGGTCCAGAACAGGTTCCAGATCAGGTCCAATCCAACCATTAGTCCAGTGTTGTGACCACAGAGAATGTCTTATGAATACTTGGACACCAACCTGACCCCATATTAAAAAGTCAAAATATTCTTAATGGCTCATTTATTCTCTTCTATAAAAATCTGCTTCATTTTAGATCTAAACAGAATTTGAGCAACAATAATGTATAACAAATAAATAAATAAATAAATAATCCACATAACTATCTGATTTTGTCATCTGATTTTACATCCTGTCTGTTAAAACTGTATCATGAAGTAAGTGTTGGGCATGCATTAAATAAACAGAGTATTATGGTATGTTTTGTGTCATTGTTATATAATTATTACTGGACAAAAATAAACATTTTTATCTGGATTTGGAGCTATGTGAACATGCAAAAAAAGAGAACAAATGTCCAAACTTGTACCAACCTGTTTTACAGAGCTGACTTTAGAGAGGAACACAGGATCACCAGTGAGTTCTCCTGAATGGGGTCTGATCAGCAAAAAAAATCCAGATTTCAGCTTCGCATCAAATGTATCCTTCAGGTATCGAAAGCATCTGAAAATGTAGCTCTTAAAATGTTTAGAAAATGCTGGTGTGATCTGCTGCGAATGACCGTAGATGGACCTGATACTAGAGATTCAGTTGGATAATGATCTTTTAAACGGACAAACACTGACCAGTGGCACAATGTTAGCGAACAGAAAGCCTCAGAACCACCTCCACCAGGAACAGCCCAGGGGTTGGTCTGTTCGGCTGTTAGCAAGAGAGTTCAAAAAGTTACGGACGGATGTGAAGGAAATTTTCAGGAAATGTTGATACTGGCACAAGGAAGAAATGATTAAATTTTGGTGGTGATCGGGGGGGGGGTTCTCCTCGTATTTAGAGGCCTGGTGGGTTTGTTTGAACCAGGTGACACGCCTCCAACATCATCCCACCTCAGGAATGTTGGGCATTAATGTGGACTCACTGGTTCATCCACATGTTTTCCACATGAAAGCCACTCCTCAGTCCAACAGAAGCAGACACGCCCACAGTGACAGGTGTGGAACCCATGTGCTTTGGACTTCAGGTAGGTCACATGGTCACTGTTCTGTCAGATGGACCTTACACACCTACAACTATTGGACACATGACGTCCAAGGCCACGCTCCTCTACAACTGACCTGGAATCAGTCATTTATCAGCACTGAGCATCATTTGATCCTCTGGACTGGACAGTTTTCACTGGAAATCCTGCATTTTCTAGATTTAATTCACTGATCATGTAAATGTTCGTTAAAGCTCAGAGTCAGTTTAAAGGTTATTAGATTAAAACAGAGAAAACTGAAGAAAAAGTGTTTGTTTTTTTAATATTATCCTTTATATTTGACATTTTTCAGTGTATTTGTCTCATTATTTGGTTCATTTTTCTTGTTTATGTTGTTAATTTTTTTTTACTTTTTAATGTTTTGGATCCTATTTGTTCATATTACTGCTCATTTTGTGTATTTTGCAGCATAACTGCTTAATTTTTGAATTGTTTGTTAAATTTGTTGATTATTTTGTTCATTTTTTGTTAATTTTCTTGCTATTCTATTTAATTTTCTGATAATCTTGTTTATTTTTTGTCCATTTAATTAGTTTTTGTAAATTTTGTTGTTTTGTTTTTGTTCATTAGTTGTTTTTTCACTGTTATGTCATGCTTATTTTTGTTGACAGTAATTTTATTCATTTTTTATTCATTTTGTTGCTATTCTATTTAATTTTCTGATAATCTTGTTCATTTTTTGTCCATTTAATTGCTTTTTTTGTTAATTTTGTTGTTTAGTTTTTGTTCATTTAGGTTTTTTTTTTACTATTATTTCATGTTTATTTTGTTGTTGATCATTTTGTCATTTATTTTTTTCATTTTGTTGCTATTCTACTGATGATTATTTTGTTCATTTTTGTTCCACTTGTTGATTAGATTCTATAGAACTTTACTGATCCATTGGACAGAGACCCTCTGGAAATTCAGAATTGGTCATTTTTACTCATGTTGTTGATTATTGTTTTTGTTTTGTTTTTGTTTTTGTTTCATTTTATTGATTATTTTATTCATTTTGTGATTAATTTTTTTTTTGTTCATTTTGCTGATTATTTTTATCTTGTTTTTTTTTTCTGTTAATTTTAGTTTCATGTTGATATTTTGTTTAATTAGTGTCTCATTTTGCTCATTTTTCTATCAAACCTCAGTACATTAATGCCATAAATCTGCTTTTGTCTGAACTAAAGGCTTATAGACATGTAAAGGTCAAAGGTCACACTAAATACGACCCCTGTGGTTTTTGGAAGCGGTTTCTTTTCCATTAAACTGTGGTTTTTCCTGCTGTTCATCCTTCACATCTGTCAGATTGGATCTAAATCCAGACAAATGCATATGTGTGGACATTAGAACTTTACTAAACCAACAAACAGAATGTTGGACCTGGACTTTTCCACTGGACTGGACTTGTCCATATGGGGTCCAAATGTGGATCTGATGGACCCTTAATGTCTGTCAGGAAATAACGCTTTATTTTAAGACTTAGAACCCACAGACAAAACTGTTTCTTTATCTTTTTATTCATATTTTTATGCACAAATCCTCTTTTTTCCATAAACTTCCCCATTATGTGATGACTGATCATTCTCCTAATATTACATCTTCACTCTAAAAAATGATCTGCTGGCTCTACGTAAAAAACTCATGTAACAATTTCCATTCATCTTTTCCAGTTATTCAGTTATATAATTGTGTAAATGCCACAAGACTTCTCTTGTTCGGCAAACTCTATTACTGAAGTACAAACAACATGATTTGCTTTTTACTCTATAAGCTTAATTAAGTCAAATCAACTTAATTTTAATTGTGTAAAAACTACTCCATTTAGTTACACTGACTTACTGTTTGATTTTTATTCTATTCAACAACGTCCATGCACATAGTTCCCTTAGTTTTGTGAGTAGGCCGAACTTATTTCTGTGTGTCTGAACTAATTACACATTGATCTTCCAGTTTCATGATCAAACTGTTTATTCTATCATCATACATCCCATTTTCCAGAGCTATCTACATGTTGACATTTCAGTACCACACCACAGTATAGTCTCCATGACTGATGTAACACTAGACTACATACATATGTCAGCCAATGAGGGACAACAATGAACCAGATCAATTCAAAAGTGGATCAAAAGGAAAGGCACTGTTTAGCCTATGGCTCTGACTCATGGTGCAGTTCTAGAAAAATACACAAATAAAAACACAAAGGCCAAGAAACATCAGCATGCACACATTAACTCCAAATGAACACCCACACCATAACCCTGCTGAACCCCTGCACAGAAAAATAACACATTTTCAACAATAGACCCAATACCCACAATGCAATGCAGCAAACACGCCACAATATAAACTGCAATTTTAAATTAGAAAGGAGCAAAACTTGTATTATCCAGTCCTTGAATAATTAAACCTACTGTTGCAGAAATTCAGTGCCAGTTAAAAACCATAACACCATTCAGCTTCTGTAAAACCAAATCTAACCAGACTAATGTTATGGACGAACTGTTACAGCAATTAGCTAAAAGTCTGACGTTACTAGCTTAAACGTTCCCACCTCTAGCTGAGGAAAAGACTTTAGTGTGGTGTAAAAACCATTTCTTGTCGTTTGATTTGATAGTTATTAGCTATTGTGAATAAAACAAAGCTAAATTCTACTTATCAAGCCTTAAAGTTTAGTAAAGTTCGGTGTAAAATCGTGTTTCTCCCATTTCTTTCGGTGCTTCCCTCCGTTTCTCGTGGTAGGCGTGGTCTGGCACATCAACTTTGTACTCAGCTTTTAAAGGAAGCTGAAAAGAGTTTTAAGGTGAACTAACTGAATCTACTTCTATAGTAAGTTAAGACACAAATGTCTGTTCAAAACCCATATGGTACTAACTTAAGACTGTTTCCTTATTTTTCATTTAGACCAACTTAATAAAACAACTGTAATCAAATGATTACAATGCGTACATGTAACAAACTTCATTTCTGAAGCAGAAAAAGCTCTGGATTTGAAGCTTAACTTCCTAACCCCATGAATCATTTCTTACAGTGTTCTCATTTTTACAACATCAGTATTTTCGACGTCATTGAACTAAGTCACGCCTCAGGCTTTAAGGACAAATGTGTCCATTTTCTAAGATGGTGGACATCTATCTATTGAACTGGATCATCCAACAGTTTCAGCCCGTTTACACCACCATAAAAAAAAACAATAACTGTTAATAATCAGATAAATGGAATAATCAGATATGATGCGTTTACATACACTTCAGAAATCATGGAAAACCCGTGTTTCAGTCCATTATTGGATTTCTTCGGGGGTTTGTACATACGTAGTGACGATAGAATCCAACTTCCTGTTCTGGTCTTCAGCTCATGTTTGACTAAATCACTTGTGTTTTGTCTCAGTTCTCTTTCTTGCACATGCTCAGATGGAACAGAATGAACTCAATCAGATGAACAGGTTTCCGTGCATGAGCTCCGCCTCCGTCTGAGTCGGTTCATGATCTCCGCTTCTGCGGTCGTCTCCAAATCCACGTCCATGCTTCTTCTGTAGGAAACAGGACAGAACAGTGGATTTGAACTCAATTGGTCCAAAGTGGAAAAACGGCTCCACTTTGTTTGACTCGGTCCAAAGCACAGACACCATCAGTCTGGTTGTGTGCTCCTCAGTTGATGACAGCTGTGTGAACATCACAGATGGGTCTACAAACACACTATTGGCTGGTTGACCGTCACACACACTGGACTATAAGAATCCTCACAAAAAAAGTCTGAATGGAACCAAATCTGGATTGTGAGTTCAGGAAAAAAAAAAAAAAAGTTGATCTGTTTTTGTGTTGAGTGGTTTAGAGACCTCTGGATTGGCAGACCGGGGTGGTGGTCCCCCTTTTTAAGAAGGGGGACCGGAGGATGTGCTCCAACTACAGGGGGATCACACTCCTCAGCCTCCCGGGGAAAGTCTATTCCAGGTACTGGAGAGGAGGATCCGACCGATAGTCCAACCTCGGATCCAGGAGGAACAATGCGGTTTTCGTCCCGGTTGCGGAACGCTGGACCAGCTCTATACTCTCCATCGGGTGCTCGAGGGTTCATGGGAGTTCGCCCAACCAGTCCACATGTGTTTTGTGGATCTGGAGAAGGCGTTCGACCGTGTCCCTCGTGGTATCCTGTGGGGGGTGCTTCAGGAGTATGGGGTCCGGGGCCCTTTGCTAAGGGCAGTCCGGTCCTTGTATGACCGAAGCAGAAGCCTGGTTCATATTCCCAGCAGTAAGTCAGACCTGTTCCAGGTGCATGTGGGACTCCGGCAGGGCTGCCCTTTGTCACCGGTTCTGTTCATTATTTTTATGGACAGAATTTCTAGGTGCAGCCAGGGGCCGGAGGGGGTCCGGTTTGGGGACCACAGGATTTCATCTCTGCTTTTTGCAGATGATGTTGTCCTGTTGGCCTCATGGAACCTGGACCTCCAGCGTGCCCTGGGGCGGTTTGCAGCCGAGTGTGAAGCGAGCGGGATGAGAATAAGCACCTCCAAATCCGAGGCCATGGTTCTGGACCGGAAAAAGGTGGTCTGCCCTCTCCGGGTCGGTGGGGAGTCTTTGCCCCCAGTGGAGGAGTTTAAGTATCTCGGGGTCTTGTTCACAGTGAGGGAAGGATGGAGCGTCAGATTGACAGACGGATCGGTGCAGCGTCTGCAGTGATGCAGTCGCTGTACCGGTCTGTTGTGGTTCAGAAGGAGCTGAGCCGAGAGGAGAAGCTCTGGATTTACCGGTCAGTCTACGTTCCTACCCTCACCTATGGTCATGAGCTTTGGGTCAGGACCAAAAGGACAAGATCCCGGATACAAGCGGTCTAAATGAGTTTCCTCCGTCGGGTGGCTGGGCGCACCCTTAGGGATAGGGGGAGGAGCTCAGTCACCAGGGAGGAGCTCGGAGTAGAGCCGCTGCTCCTCCCCGTTGAGAGGAACCAGCTGAGGTGGATCACACATCTGTTTCAGATCCTCCTGGACTCCTCCCTGGGGAGGTGTTCCGGGCATGTCCCACCAGGAGGAGACCTCGGGGAAGACCCAGGACACGTTGGAGAGACTATGTCTGTGGGCTGGCCTGGGAACGCCTCGGGGTCCCCCCGGAAGAACTGGAGGAGGAGTCTGAGGAGAGGGGAGTCTGGGCGTCCCTGGTTAGACTGTTACCCCCGCGACCCGGCCCCGGATAAGCGGTGGATAATGGATGGATGGTTTAGAGACAGATATGAAAAGATTGATCTGATCGACTGGATCAAAGTCAACGATGAGTTTAATGGAGTTTAGGAAAGTGGGCAGTGGCATTAACAGCCCGAAGCTGAAGTCCAGCGTACAGAGGTTTAGTGAATGTGGTCTGGACTCTGTGGATCAGAGTCATGGTTTCAGAGACGCTGTAGAAGGACAGAATACCTGCTGTGTGATCCAGGTAGACTCCGATTCTGGAGGAAACTGGACCTGGGACAGAAGACTCATGACAGTTATGCCAAAAAGAGTTATTCATACAATCTAAATCCCAAGATTTGTCATTTAATCCAAATAGAGATTCATCAGAGGTTCCTTTTCTCTTAATATCCTTATATACGACTGCGACCTCAAGGACCCCCCTCCTCTCCACCTCCCAGTAACATCGACCAGTCAGACTCTCTCTGCTCAGGACTTGAGGCCAGTCACTGAATCTGTCTGGATGATCAGGATAGTTCTGTGTTTGACCCATAACTGTTACTCTTCTATTCTCCTCAGACAGTGACAGATATTCATTCACTGTGTTTGGATCCAGTGTGATTTGATGTGAATATTGTAAGAATCCTGCTCTGGTCTGAGGTTCTGGATCCACCAGCTTGTGTTTCTTAAAGGCGGCAGATTCATGATGAGGCTGAAGGTGTTTGTGGCAGTAGGAGACCAAACACACCATACAGGACTTGACAGCTTTCAGTTTCCTCCCAGTGCACACATCACAGACCACATCTTCAGCTCCAGCGTAGCAGCGATCAGCAGCAGCAGCTCCAAGTCCAGTCTTCTTCAGCTGTTCCACTAAATCTGCCAACATGGTGTTTTTGACCAGGACAGGCCTGGGTATGAAGGTGTGTCTGCACTGAGGGCAGCTGTGGAGGTTCTTCCCGTCCTCTCCATCCCAGTGGGTTTGAATACAGCTCATACAGTAGCTGTGTCCACAGGGAATAGTCCCCGGATCCTTCAGTAGATCCAAACAGATCCAACAGGAAAGTGTTTCCTGATCCAGCTGAACTCCTTTCTGCTCCATTTCTGCTTCGTGTCTCAACGACTGGTTCAGTTTCACTGAGTCAAAGCAGTTTGAGCTCTGATCTGTTTCACCTGTGCAGTGTTTCCTGTCTGCTGTCTGGATCCGCCTCCTGTTGGCTCCGCCCACCTGTAAACTGTCAGATCTACAGGGGAGGAGTCATGTCAGGACAGAGTGGAGCTGCTGTGTTTGGTACAACACTTATGCTGCGTTCAAGGCAGAGGAGGAAAACCGGTGCAGAAGGACAGAGAAGCTGTTCTACCTTTGATGTTCTTTGTTTATTTGGATTCATATTTGGTTTTAATTTATTCCGTCACTCATTGGACTGAAAACTAGCTAATGCTAGAGCAGCTGCTGATTACATAGAACATTAGCAGATAAATAATGTCGGAGCAATACCTTGTTTTAATACACAATCTGCATAAACACCGCATCCATGGGGGTCGCCATTGCTACGTGACGTCAGAACTCGGAACTGGGATTTGTTTTTTTTAACCTTGAACTTTATTAATAAAAATCTGGACTTACATTTTGAATGACAGAAAAACACTTTTTTTTTCCCAGACTGAGCATCAAAAATCAACCTTATGCTGAACACTATTTGTAAAGAACATTACCAAAATAAATAAATAAATAAATAAAATAAAAATAATTTAAAAAACGAACTGGGAGAACATGGATCTAGTATGAGTTCATGGGTGGGTAGTCCCAGGTTTGACTGATATTCCAGGTCATTTTCACCAGTAGAAGGATGGAAAAACACAACTGCAGCATAATATATAATTCTTTAGGAGCAAAAGTGTGTCGGGATAAGATCCAATCAGAATTCATGTTGTTGTCATGTGTAATTGTTTCGGCCAATCACATAGTTCGTTGAAAGAGCGCCTGCGCAGAGCCGGAATGCAGACAGTCTCCAGATGTGCTCATCCTCCTGACACAACCATCAGGTGTGGTTTACGTTGGAATGACTGAACATATCTTGAATATGTGCATATTGTTGGAGTTCTTTTCACAGACTACAGACTGTGAGCTATGCTTTCCCTTCAACGCGTTACCATGGTGACAACAACAGCTGTAAAATGACCTGTGTGACGTTGCCCTGCTCCCCACCCAACGAAAATCTGAGGAGGAATAGTCCCATTCATTTGTGCTGTTATGGTTTTATAGATATTACAAGATTTATTTTCAGCCGATCACGACACACAACCCCCCCCCCCCCCCACACACACACACACAACCCCCCCCACACACACCCACACACACACACACACACACACACACACACACACACACACACACACACACACACAGTTCCTCTAAATGTAACTAAAATGGTGGTGTTTGTTTGTGCTTCGTTAGTTCCATTTAAAGTTTGGTTTGTGCAGTTCACATTCACCCTGTCCTCCTCCTCTGTTCCCAGTTCACTCCTAGAAATGCTTTGGTCCATGTCTCCGTTCATTCAGATGCGTTAAAAACAGCTGAAGCTCAACCCAGAGTGCACAGATTCAGGTGTGTTTTTGTCCTCCTCGTTCTGTCTGTCTGTTTGGGTGTGTTTTCATTCAGACTCAGGTCAAACAGTCCAACTCTGGGGATGACACCCTGAACCAGAACTGCAGGTCAATATTTGGACGGGTTTGACTGGTTTTATACCACGGTGTATTAGGGACACATAAGAAAATAAAAACACTTGTCATTACGAGAATAAAGTTGTAGTAAAAAAAAAGTGTCCACTGTGTTGGCTGATATGGAACTAAAACAACAAAACCCATGAATAAATCTTCTCTTGTATATTCATGGATTTTGTTGTTTTAGTTCCATATCAGCCAACACAGTGGACGCACACTCTGCAAAAATCGAACTCTGTCCAAGTGCATTTGTCTCATTTCTAGTCCAAATATCTGATCACACTTAAAATCAGACAGAATCACATAAAGAGGAACTTTTCAGTGAGATATAAGAACTGATTTATAGACAATAGATCTGCAAAATCTGATTTCAAGAAATCTGAACAAGATAAATTTCACTTGTTCCACTGGCAGATTTTTTTTTTTTGTTGCTTGAATTAAGCAGAAAAAATGTTCCTCTACAGGTGATTCTGTCTGATTTTAAGTGTGATGAGATATTTGGACTAGAAATGAGAAAAATACACTTGGTCAGATTTAGATTTTTGCAGTTCATGCACCATCCCATAATACACTGACATTCCTCCTGTTACTGTAACTGTACTGTTCTGCATAAACCTGATCTGCACTGACATGTTTGACTGGAAATAAGTGCTTGTTATTGTTATTAAACTGTAATTAACAGGTTTTTGGGTTTTGTTTTTTTTTCCATATTATCTTCATGAAGTGAGTAATGACTAGTATTAGAGTGTGTTCAAATGTGAGAAAACATCAGATTAGCTGCATTAAAAATGTTTTCATTTCATAGTTTTCACAGTTTATCAGTAAATGCGTTTCTTTGCTTCAAAAATTTAATGCATGGTGTCCAGCTGAGTGGACAGTTTTACAACTCCATGAAAAATGGGTTCATAAAAACTATTTCAATCGCATTGGTTTTTTTGGGTTTTTTTGGGTTTTTTTTTTAACCCTTTCATACATAGTGGTTACTCCAGTGGACAGTTATTCTGCTGGAGTGACCAGTATGAATGAAAGGGTTAATGCCTCGAGGAATAAAAACAGTCATGAATAAAAGTCCTGGTTAAGGCTCTTATAATTCATGCATGAAAGGGTTAATTTAATGATATGTGAAACAGATGAGGCCAAATTATCCATATAAAAATAATATGATATAATTCCAAACATGGACTGTCATTACTTTTAGTGCAGTCATGGTTGTTTTCCTCATACACACAGAACAGGTGCAGGCTGCAGTACCACCACTCTCCGCTGGGGGAGCTCTAACTGTTAAACTCCTGTCCTCTGCTCTTCTTCTTTTACTCACGTTCATCTTTGACTTTTCAACATGGCGGCGTCCGAAGAGGACTAGTGTTGTAACTGACTGTGTTTATGTGAGTTCTTGTGGTTTGTCTGTGTTTGTATCTGTGGGGTGTCAGTTTTAGAGGACATGGCGGACCCAGAGGCCGGTAAACAGAAGGCGGACAAAGGGTACCGGAGCCCCGGACTGAGAGGAGCCCAGACCAGCACCCTGTTCAGAGCAGTCAACCCAGAACTGTTCATCAAACCAGTAAGACACTGTCCATCAGACCAGTAAGACACTGTCCATCAGACCAGTAAGACACTGTCCATCAGACCAGTAAGACACTGTCCATCAGACCAGTAAGACACTGTCCATCAAACCAGTAAGACACTGTCCATCAGACCAGTAAGACACTGAAGGAGACACTAACACAACTAATAGAATCTGAACATTGGAACAGGATCTGAAACTGGAATGTCTATAAAACTGAATTCCACTTTGAACACAGTTGGAACATTTGCTGACAGAACATTAGATCCTGTTGGGATCAAATACAAATGTGTTTAGGATTTGGGCAGATTTATGGTGTAATTCAATTCTTCCAGGAAAAAATCATTTAAAATAAAGAAACAAAGAAAAAAAAAAAAGCCTTTTTAACCCTTTCACATATGAATTATGAGAACCTTATCCCTCTGGTATCCTGTCCTCCAAGGCCCTGACTAAGCACCTAGTGTGTCTTTTTCACACACTTGTGGAATAATGTCAAAAAAATTTCATACAGTTTGTTTTTAATTCTTTTACACTTTTTTCTCTTTAATCAATTTGAACCGTAAATAAAAATACCAAATACTCAATAATTGTTACATTTTTTACCCTTTAAATGCTGTGTTTGTAATGGAAACAAACCATTTTTTTAGATGTAAGAAAACACACACAAAAATTCAATATACTCCATAAAAAGTGGATCACATATTATTAGATGTTTTCATCCTGGCATATGTCAATGATTAACTCCAACACTGGTTAATTTGCATTATTATTATTTTTGGCGCTAGGGCAAATGTTCAAAAATACTAGCATCTGTCACCAAGTGTGCATAAAATGCACACCTATAAATCAAACTATTAAATATTATATATTGATTTATTTTTCTGCTCTAATTTGATTTTATTTTTGTAAATCCAGCTCAGTCCTAATCATACAGATCAAATGTTAGAAATAGTGCGTTTTATGCACACTTGGCAGACAGATGCTAGTCTGCTCATTTTCTTTTGTTTACAATGTGCACATTTGAGTTGGTGGACAGAATTTTAAAGATCATGCACAAATGAACAACTTTTGAATTCTAACCTGATTTAAATTGTGAAAAATAATATGAAGTTTTTTAACGCGAAGCACAAAGTGTGCCTAAAAGGCTCACCCAGATACCGGAGGGTTAATCAAGATTTTTTCCTGAGTGTTTTTATTCCTCTTTAGACAATGAAACAAACAAAGTGATTGAAAATTTTCTTATGAACCTATTTTTAATGGAGTTGCAAAAATATCCACTCAGCTGGACACCATGTGTTTAATTTTTGAAGCAAAGAATAATATATTTACTGATATATTGTGTGAAAACTATTATATAAAAACATTTTTAATGCTGCGAATCTGAATTGAATTAAGCAAAAAAAAAATTGCTTGAATTAAGGAAAAAATTTTGAATTTAGCAAAAAAAATCTTCAATTAAGTAAAAAAAATATCTTGAATTAAGCAAAAAATCTTGAATTAACAACTTCAAATTTTTGTTTGTTTTAGTGCAAAAAATAACCTTAAATTATGACAATATCTCCATTTCCAAACTATCCTGTTTAAAATGTGACTAACCTGAACAGACGTGACCAACCTGAAATGTCTGTATTAAATTCAGTCCAGTTTGAACTCTTTTCTTCCTGTTCCTCAGTGTTTAGTGTCTGTAGATCTGATCCAGAATGCACATGGACTAATGAGAAGTGGAGGAAGAAGACTGAGAAAATTACACTGATTTATCTGAAGAAATTTCAGTTTTTTCAGGTTATTCACATCTTTTTTTGTTTGGATAGTTTATAAAAGTATGTATTTTCATAATTTAATGGGGTTTTTGTATTAAAACACAGACATAAATTGTCAGTTGCCATTATTTCTGGGTTATTCTGTTCTTATTTTCCTGGTTCGGCCCAGTTTAGATCAAATGGGTCTGAATGTGGAACCTGAAAGAACAGGAGTTTGACAGTCCTGCTGTAGATGTTCATTAAAGCTCAGATTAAAGTTCAGGTTTATTCCTTTTAACACAGACCAGCTGAACTGTGTTGTTGACTGTAATGGAAGCTGTGGGTGAACTGGTTCACACCATCGTCCTCATAAAACTGTCTGCTCTTTTCCAGAATAAACCAGTGATGGCGTTCGGCCTGGTCGCCATCACCCTGTGCGTGGGTTACCTTGGATACCTGCACGCCATCAAGGAGAACGACCAGCAGCTGTACGAAGCCGTGGACAGCGAAGGACAGAGATACATGAGGAGGAAGACGTCCAAGTGGGACTGAGGCACCCTGGTCCAGACCAAGGCCAGACCTGCTGTGTGTTCTGGTTCTGTTCATCTACCTGACTGGACACACTGGAACCAAACCAGTCCACAGCAGAAGGGGACAACTGGACCTTCGGTGCGTTAGTTCGGTTCCACCTGTCACATGATCCTGTTTGGACTGATCAGACACAACCAGGTCCCACCCACATGTGGAGCCACGCTAACATGTTCTGTGACATCATGTTCATTTAACTTATCAAATAAAAACAATGAAAGGCTTTGGGTGGAATTAGACTGAATAAATAAATCTAATTAACCGTCCTGGACCTGATGAGCTTCAGCTGTTTTACTGGTGGGGGTGCAGGGGTTCATCCAGGGCTTGTAGTTTACCGGCCAACAGGCCGTAAGCTGTCATCTGGTACAAAACTTTAATTCCTATTGACTTCAAACTTGGTATACAGCTTCTTTATGATGATGTCAACAAAAGTTAGTGAAATTATTTGGATCTGATTCTGGATTTGGTGCCACTTTGAAAAATGTCCCCATTATCAGAGATAGGAAGTGGATGGATGCAGTAACTCAGTAAATATAAATGATCTCCAGTGTAAATGTCTCCAGTCCAGCCCTGATGGGGAGATGACCAGAACATAATGTCCACATGCTGATCAGGATCTTCTTCTGGATCTGGAACTGACGCAAAATTTAACATGGGCTCTTATGGAGAAAACATTTCAATCATCTTCTTCTCTGAAACTCCAGTTCTGATTGACTTCAAACTTGGTCTACAGCTTCTGTATGATGATGTCAACACAAGGGAGTGAAATTATTTCGATCCAGATCTGATTCTGGATTTGGTGCGACTTTGAAAAATGTTCCCATTCTAACAGATAGGAAGTGGATTGATCCAATAAATCAGTATCGATGATATCAAGTGTGAATTTGAATTTTTTACAGATCTGATTGAATATGAGCAAAACATGGACTATTTCTGTAATAGAATAAATACACAGAACTGGGGCAGAATAAATGGCATCTGGATACATTTCCCAAAGCTTTGAATTTGCCTGGTAAACTACAAGGACATTGGTCCGATTTTTCATCCTTGGGGTCAGGACCACACATGGGGTCACCTGGAATTTCTAGTACTGTACTTTCTGGGCTATAAGTCACACCTGACTATAAGCTGCAGGTGTCCACGTTGTGACATGAGATATTTCCACAGACAGATGGTAAACAGACAGATTATTTAAGTATTTATTTCCATCCTTCACTGCTTTTGTCCAAACAGTGTCTGGAACGTCAGTAAACGTCAGGAACAGGCTGGTTCACAAACCCACAACAGTCACTGATCTGTGTCTTCCTCTTCTTCTGCTCATTAAACCACTGCAGTCGTCTTCTTCAGTGTTCTTCAGTTGAACAGCCTCAGCTCCGTCACACTCCTTCTACGTCTCTCCTCCGTTGTTGCTCAGTGGCACTTCGGTGCTGCAGCTCTATTTCCTCCTTTACAGACACATCGATTGGTTTTAACTTAAAACCTGCAAAATATGGATTTCTTTGTGTTTTCCATGATGAAGGTTTGTGCAAAATGATTGTTCAAAGTTCAGATTCAAACTCCTCCTCTTCATCACCTCTTCCTCCTGTCTGTCTCACTTTTGTGCTTCCTGTTAGAGCGCCCCCTGGAGGACGTTAGCCCGTTTAAATCTATACTGGAGCTGCATCGCTGTATAAGCCGCAGGGTTCAAAACCAGAAAAAAGTAGCGGCTTATAGTCCAGAAAGTACGGTAACTGATAAAAAAAAAAAAAAAACAACAACTTACTAATAAAAATATATATGGTGAGTTTAGAGACATAATCATAAAAGACACAAAAAAATCTGAGTGTGAAACTGCAGCACTGTGGTTCTGTGTCTGTGTCAAATGTTCATTGTGGTCAGTTTCAGATGCTGCAGCTCTTTCATAATTCATAGTTTCAGTTCTTGTTTGTTCAGTATTAATTGTCCTCCTTGTAAATCCCAGTTGGACTGACTGGACAGATCCTGAGCCTTTGTGCAGTAATCTACACCTGGATTTACTGCCTCTGTCCACAATAAGAGACATTATATAGACTAAATGTCCAATAAAATTAATGTTTATTTGCAACATCGTATAGCAAACTATTATAGGATCAAAAATAAATTTTTAGCAAAAAAAAAAAAAAAGTCTCAGTTTTGAATGTCTGGGGTCACCAGAAATTTGTGATGTTAAAATGGGGTCAGGAGTAAAAAAGGTTGGAACATGATCCACATGAATGCATTTATGGGACATAAAGTGTTCTCACACACACACACACACACACACACACACACAGACTGGGTGTTCTGACATGAGTTCATGGATTTGAAATGTGAAGTCAGCAGCACCGGCACTTTAGGTTGGATTCAACAGCAGGACTCCATCCATCCCATAATATGTCCTGTGATCTTCAGCAGGAGGAGGTTTGGAGGTGCAGCTCCTGTTCACTGGGCTTTCTCCTCCTGCGCACACACACACACACACACACACACACACACACACACACACACACACACACACACACACACACACACACAAATATGGGTCAACATATGAGTGTGCAATCAGTTTGTAAAAATACAGTTTAAATGAAAACAACCTCTATGCACATGAACATTTTTTGGCAAAAATAATTGAAGTGTTCTAAAACACCACAGGACACGACACAGACAGACTGTTCAGACCAGAACAACTGCACCATCAGCTGGAGTTCACTATCATGCTCCATTAACAGTCCATCTAAAACCATAGAAGGCACAGGTGTCAAACCTCCAAAGGGTCTGAACTGGACCATGAGATGAATGTGTGAAATACAAACATTAGACTGAAGTTTATTCATCAGTTTAGTTCAGGTTTCACATTCAGACCAGTAGGACCCCAAACGGGTCAGAACCAGTCAAATAAGAATCTATAAAGAATAAGAACAACTACAAATGTTTTGTATTTGTTTTAGTGTAAAAAAAAACATTTACATTACATATATATATATATATATATATATATATATATATATATAAAATATTTTTATTTATTTATTTATTGCATTTCCAGCTTGTCTTAGTTTAACAATCAGAAAAGCTCTAAAACATTCCAACATGTGCTGTGTGTTTTAGAATATGTAGGTGTGTGTGTGTTTTTTTAGTGTGTTTTAGTGTGTGTTTTAGTGTGTGTCCTACCCTGATGACCTCCTGCAGTTCTCTCAGTGTTTGTTGGTAGCGCTCCTCCATACCCTTCAGACTCTCTGCTTTTATAATCTGTTTGTGAATTCCAGGGCTGCCCGCCTCCATCACCATCTGCAGGAAGTGCTTCTCCTTCACACACAAACACAAACACAAACACACAGGCTTTGGTTTACATTCATTCATTCATATATATACAGTGTGTTTTCCATGTGTGTCCTGTGTTTTACCTGGACTCCTAACAGGAAGGTGAATGCCAGCCCGGCTTTCCCCGCTCGAGCAGTTCTGCCGATCCTGAAAGAAGACACAGGAAGACTTACGTATAGGGTGGATATAGGACATAGGATGGTACAGTATATAGGATGGTATTCATTTATACATTATTGAGTAACATACACATTTTGCATAAGTAGAAATATTAATAATAATAACAATAATAATAATAATAACAATAATAATAATAATAATAACTAGAAGCACTCGGAGAGCGCAGACCTCCGCCAAGGCTGATCAGTGGCGCCCCCCGTGGGCCCCCCCACCCCCGATCACCACCAAAATTTAATCATTTCTTCCTTATCCCATTTCCAACAAACCCTGAAAATTTCATCCAAATCTGTCCATAACTTTTTGAGTTATGTTGCACACTAACGGACAGACAAACAAACAAACAAACAAACAAACAAACAAACAAACAAACCCTGGCAAAAACATAACCTCCTTGGCGGAGGCAATAATAGATTATAGTGCTTTTCTCTGAACATATACTCAAAGCTCGTACAGCGGATCCATTCTTCCTTCACTCACACAGATCTACAGTGTGTGTACACATGTGTAAATCAGTCCCTCACCTGTGGATGTAGGTTCTGATGTACTGTGGAGCGTCATAGTTGAGCACACATTTGACCCCATGGATGTCGATCCCTCTGGCAGCTGCATCTGTGCTCACCAACCTTCACACACACACACACACACACACACACACACACACACACGCGCACACACACGCGCACACACACACACAGAGTAGAACTGGTCTGTTATTCCCCGTTTCCACGGCGTGGTATTGGCTCGACTTGACTCAGCCTTTTTGCGTTTCCATTACAAAAAAGGATCTGGTACCCAGTACTACCGTACTTTTTTGGTATCACCTCCGCCGAGGTTCCAGGACTGGGGACCAGATACTAAACCATGACGTATAAACACTGCAGACCACTGATTGGTCAGACAGTTTTCTCTGTGACCCGCCATTTTACAAAAACAGATGCAGAAGTGGACAGTAAATGTAGCGGTACACTAATTCACATGAGAACAGATAAACTACACCAGAGATTCAGTCTTTGGTGGCCGATGTAAAAATTCAGACCAGACAACACACAACGAGTGGGTTTATCAGCAACTCTCTGAACAGATGACATGGAGGTAACGCGCTACATCACTATGACGACCAGGTACTGTAGAGCCGGTAGTATCCTGGAATGGAAACGGTCTGCAGGAATACCGAGCCGAGCTGAGCCGAGCCGAGCTGGTTCCATGTAGTGGAAACGCAGCATTAGAAGAACCAAACACTGACCTGCACCAGTATGATGGACCAAACACCCTTCAGTCCATTAGTCTGGAACACCAGTAAACCAGGGGTGTCCAACATATGGCCTGTGGGCCAAAACCAAACCACCAAAGGGTCTGATCTGGGCCCACAGATTATTTTTACAAAGTACAGAAATGACACTGAGGATATTAACAATTAAATAAATAAAATAATAATAATAACCTATAAATAATGACAACTCTGATTTTTTCTTTTACTGTAAAAAATAAAATTATGAATCAACAAATGAATGAATTTATTTTTGGTCTTACATCAATCCTTGTACTCAGTACATTAATCATAATAAACATAAAAACCAAAAAAGGAACAGGCTAGAAGCAAAAGCTTTTTTTTTGCCTCTCCTTTTCACCTAATACACTGCATACATCAACTTAAATGTGAACAGCATTGAGCATTCACACCATAATAATTAAAAAAAAAAAAAACCCTTAGTAAATCAGTTTGTACAGTTTTTTGCATGTGCAATGAGTTTGCAAATGTTTTAATACACACTAACCTTTGATAGATCCGGCCCTAAATGAACAACTCATCTGTATGTTCCCTGAAATGAACATTATTCATTCATCTTATTACTCTTTTCTGTCATAGAAACAATGGCTTTGTGTTCCTCATATACAATAACTCAAATATGGCAGAATAAGTGAACAATATCCAATTCTCATTGCTTTATCATCCATATAATCCAGCAGCTTGAACCAAATATTGGTTGAAGTTCTTTACACAAGTCTGAACCAAGGTTCTAATAGTTTTGGATTTTTCATTCTAGTTTAGTTTTGACTTTTTTTCTCTAACTCAGTTCATTTTAATTCGTTTTTAGAGCAGGTTGGACAGTTTTTATTAGATTTTGTTTTTTCCAAATGCTTAGTTTTAGTTTAGTTTTAGTTTAGTCGTCTCTTTTCTCTTCTTCTCTGTGGTCGTATTCAAATCAATCCCAGACAGGACTCTGCTGCTTTAGTCTCCATGTTTCCAGGTAGAGTGGGGACCAGAAGACGACTGGAAACCACAAGTGAACACAAGTGACGGAGCAAAAAGTGTCGTATGGTGCCGCTAGCTAAAATTGCTCAAGCAAAATAAATCGATTTTATATAAATCTGACATTAACAAAGACGAAAACAAAGGGAATTTTATCCATCATTTTTATACGTTTTAGTTAGTTTTGTAAACACACAATACAGTTTCAGTTAATTATCGTTTTTTCTTTTAATTATAGTTTTTATTTCTGTTAACAAAAATGTTTCGTCAATTCTAGTTTTTGTCGTTTCGTTTTTGATGGCGATAATAACCTTGGTCTGAACTTGTCTTCTATGACCCACACAAACACAAACATAAGCACACACTCATCAGACTCACATTTGGATCTTCCCCTGCTCAAACTCTTTCAGCGTCTTCTTTCTCTCAGCAGGAGAAAGTCTGGAGGAGAACTCTGCCACCTGAACTCCACCGAAGAGCTGCAGCAGCAGGAAGAGTCTGAAGAAGAAGAAGAAGAAGAAGAAGAAGCAGGGACACTGAGTTTAAAGAGTGGACAGACTGACAACATATGGACAGACAACAGTGTTGGATGGACGACAGAGTGGACGACAGAGTGGACGACAGAGTGGCTGTTCTGACCTGTGGGCAGCCTCTCTGGAGTTGGTGAAACACAACATGGGGCTGAGCTTCATCCGCAGCAGGAAGTGGAGGACGAGGAGGGGCTTCTTACTTAATGTACAGTGAACGTAATACTCCTAAAAACACATGACATCACAGTTAGCATCATGTGACCAGGGAACTGTCACCTCATGGTTTTCCTGAAAGCTTTTTGTCCTCATGTTGAACACACAGATCCAACCTGTACCTGTGACCACGAAAACTAAAACTAAAACAGTAACACTTCACAATAAGTGCACACTATGAAGCATTAATTAAGCATTAATAAATACTGGGGCGACACGGTGGTGCAGTGGTTAGCACACGTGCCTCACAGCAAGAAGGTCCTGGGTTCGATTCCAACACCAGTCGACGGGTGGTGGGACCTTTCTGTGTGGAGTTTGCATGTTCTCCTCGTGTCTGCGTGGGTTCTCTCCGGGTACTCCGGCTTCCTCCCACAGTCCAAAAACATGCACTAATAGGTTAATTGGTTAATCTAAATTGCCCATAGGTGTGAATGTGAGAGTGATTGTTTGTCTCTATATGTTCAGCCCTGTGATGAACTGGCGACTTGTCCAGGGTGTACCCCGCCTTCGCCCCTATGTAGCTGGGATAGGCTCCAAGCGACCCCCGTGACCCTAGTGAGGATAAAGCGGGTTCAGAAAATGAATGAATGAATGAATAAATACTGAATTCATTATTTATTAATGCTTATTTCTGACATGAATACTCATTAATATATGGTTTATAAGCACAGTTATAAATGTTTTACTCATCATTCATAATGATAATCATTCAGTCATGCAGTTTGTTTGATAATCCCATGTGCTGTGTCTTTTATTTGTAGAATAACTCAGACTTTTGTGAGTCTTTAGGCATTTCCAACTTTTAAATCTCATTTGTAAATGCTTTAAATGTCATAGATAGTGCACACTTTAGATGAGCTCACACCATAGACTGAATTAATGAGTAGTTAGTGCTGTAGGACTACCTGAAAGAATGAATTCCTGTATTAATAACTGTTTATAGGACATCTATTGGAAAATAAATGTGTGAGTTAGTATAAAATACACACTAACATATTCACTAACCATTAGTACATGTGTGAATAGTGTATGTGTGAGCAGAAATGCACATCACAACTGGTTTGTAAGTGATGCAATACTAATGTTTAAATGCTGAATCCATAATTTATAAAGTATGAAAATACAGTCATTAAGCACAATGTGGATGTTCTTATTAATGATGAGTAAAACGTTTATAACTGTGCTTATATATATATTATAGCATATGTATATATATATATATATATATATATGTATTTGTGTGTGTGTGTATATATATATGTATATATATATTTGTGTGTGTGTGTGTGTGTGTATATATATATATATATATATATATATATATATATATATATATATATATATATACACACACACACACACACATACATATATATATATCATACTAATGAGTATTCATGTCATAAATATGCTTTATAAATGATGACTTCAGTATTTCTGAATGTTTAACTAATGCTTCATAGTGTGTATTTATTCTTCTAAAGTGTTCCCATTAAATCTCATCCCTTTGGCCTCAGGTCTGGGTCACTGTTTGTGCTGAACTGTGTTATAAGGCTGTATGGTGCACATGCTCCATCCGTGTCCTACCGTCAGACCCTGGGGGAAGTCGAAGCGGTCTTGTTTGTGGGGCGGGGCCGTGGGCGTGTCGGCCGTGGTGGCGGGGCGGCTGTGGGCGGAGCTGAAGAGTCGTGGCTGGTGGAGGCCCAGCTGCTGCAGCTTCTCAGGGTTTTGAGTGAGTGTAGCAGAGAAGAGCAGCTTCTGCAGAGGCATCGCAGGTGGAGACAGACTGAAGAGGAACACACAGACGGACGGACGTCACCAGGTTAAAGCTGGATCTATGATGTGGATATGTGACGGCTGTGGTGGTGCCGCTGGCGTGTCACGTACCACCACAAATATGATGGTACCAGACAAAGGATGGACTCATAAATGAATGCAGGGTTTCTGCTGGTAAGGTTTTGCTGTGGTGCACCGCCACGGCAAAACCACCACACCATACATTTGATACAAAAAAACCCAAAACAATCAATAATAGCTCTACACATTAGACCACTGGTGTCAAACATGCGGCCCGGGGGCCAAATCTGGCCCGTAGGATGGATTTGTGAAATGCAAAAATTACACTGAAGATATTATCAATGGAGGATGTCAAAATGATCTTAATTCAGATCCCACATACAGACCAATTAGATATCAAGTATACGGTGGCCCAGAGGTGCAACAGCCCAAAAAATGATCCACTATAAGAAAAAAAAGAGAACAGCCCAAAAAATGATCCATTAACCTTTCAGGTAAACAGCGCCCCCTTACTTGAAAAGGTGGATGATGTTTATTTTTTTCTTATAGTGGATAATTTCTTGGGCTTTTCTCAATATTTTTAGGTATTTATTCAAATGCAGATATTGTGGAGGTTCATTTTTGTTTTTCTTTTTTGTTTGTATTTTATTCATTATTATTCAACACTTTTATAAAACAATGGTTATTTGAATCATCCTGAAAGCACTATTTACTGAGAGGCAGATGTTCATTCCTTTGTTTGGATTGAACTCAAATCCTGTTCTGATGTTAGTTGTGAACTAACAGAACCTGAACATTTGAACAGGATCTGAAACTGGAATGTCTGTGAAATAGAATTTCAGTTTGAACACAGTTTGAACATTTGGTGATAGAACATTAGATCCTGTTGGGATCAAATACAAATGTGTTTAGGATTTGCGCAGATTTCTGCTGGAATTCAGTTCTTCCAGGAAATAATCATTTAAAAAAGGAAACAAACTAAATATGGCCTTTTTAATAGTATCATGATATATTGTGATATATCATATGGTGATCCTAGTATTGGGATTTGTATCGTATCTCCAGACTCTTGCTGATACACAGCCCTATGTGCAATGCCAAATAAATTGTGATTCTGCTTGTCAGACAGACTGGGTTAAAGTATGCGTTGGTGTTTGTTGGTCTAACTCACCTGGCTGCTGTGATGTGTTTGGGTTCAGTCCTTCTGAAGACAGACGTGGGTTCTGTTTCACTTCCTGTTCTGTACACGGCCTTAACCACCTGACTGAGCCACGACTGGTGCATGCTGTCAATCATTCTGTCGGCCTCGTCGATAATCTGTGACAAATGAGGAAATTCACTGTGAATGGAACACAACGGCGTTCAGTGTCTGAAATATGGGACTGTGGTTAGAAAACAGACTATTTATAGGTTTGAGAAACCCACCAGGAACCTGAGGTGTTCCAGACATAAACCTGAGCTCTTATTGATGTGGTCCACCAGACGGCCTGGGGTGGCAACGATGATGTCCGCTAAACTGCGCCTCACACCCCCTCTAGAAGAACAGTATTATAGAAGAACATGATTTATAAAAGAGCCCTAGAGAGCCAGGTCAGAGCAGCTGTCCTGTTTAACCCTTTCATTCACACTGGTCACTACAGTGGACATCAATTCTGCAGCTGTTCTCTTGTATATTCATGTTTTTTTTTTTTTAACTTACATTTTATTGTTCCATTTTAGAAGTTTTCCAACACAAACATTTAGAACATAGTGTCAGTCGTCGTCCTGTATATTGTCCATTTTTTCCATCGATCTTCACGTTTCTTGCTGTAGTCTTATGATATACATAACACTCTCCATGTTGTGAATTTCTTCCACAGTGTCTCCAATTATTTAGGGTGGGGGGGGTCTCTTAGCACCATTTTTGTGTGATGGCTTTTTTTAGACCACAGGTGTCAGACATGCATCCTGGGGGCCAAATCCGGCCCACCAAAGGGTCCAGTCCGGCCCCTGGGATGAATTTGTGAAATACAAAAATTACGCTAAGATCTTAAACATTTTAGTTCAGGTTCCACATTCAGACCAATTTAATCTACAGTGGGTCGGATCAGTCAAATACTATCATAAAAACCTATAAATACTCACAACTCCAAATTTTTCTCTTTGTAAATGTAAACATTTTCATGTCATTTTACTGTATTTACACTAAAACAAACTAACATTTCACAAAAACACGAATAACCTGAACAAATATAAACATTTTGAAATGTCTGAAGTGCATTTTTAACAATATTCTGCCACTGTGATCTGTAAGTTGTAATTTACATGTGTAAATGATAAACTGAGACATAATACTGTTAAAACTGTACTTAGTTTTCTTAAGAAATTTCAGTTTGTTCATGTAATTCACATTGTTTTAAAGGATAGTTGGTAGATGTGAACATTTTCATTTTCAACATTTTTGCAGAATTTTACTTTTTTTTGCTCTAAAACATAGAAGAAAGTTTGGAGTTGACATTATTTATATATTATGTTATTATTTCATTGGTTCGGCCCACTTCAGATCAAATTTGGCTTAATGTGGAACTGAATGAAAATGAATTTGACAGCCCTGTTTTAGACGATGCCAAGAGGATTCTAATCACATATTTATCCTTACTTGGTTTGTCCTTTCCTGTTAAATGACCCAAATACGAGAAAAGCACTCGGAGAGCGCAGACCGCCACCAAGACAGATCTGCCCCCCCCCATGTTTGTTATGGTGTGAATGCTTGATGCTGTACACATTCAGGTTGATAAAAGCACTGTATTAGGTGAAATATAGGTGGAACACAGAACAGAACCAGGACTGGAACACAGAACAGAACTGGAACATAGAACAGAACCAGAACTGGAACACAGAACAGAACCATCCTCACACATTCAGCTGGTTCTGATCCACATAGACCAGACTCAGATGTACAGGGACACTGGACTGTTTTCTGTCTTACCTGTGTTCTGACACAGACTCCTGTTCTGCACTGAAGGACTTGTGTCCTGCCAACATCACCACTTTCAGAGTCGTACCCTCAGCGTATGACGAGAACACTTTCCAAACCTGCACAAACACAGGGGTGTGGTGGTTAACCCTGCTCATGTTTCTACAGTAAAAACATGTCTGTGTCAGTGTTTGATCCGTTCCGTTCTGACCTGCTGAGCCAGCTCTTTGGTCGGTAACACGGCCAAAGCTCGGACTTCACACACCACCCGCTCCATCAGCACCTGATGGAAGAAAACCTCATAAGTCTGTAGTTTATGGAACAGTAGTTAGTGTAATACTGTACAGACCACTGTGTCTGAACGTAAATGTGCCTCAGTATGTTGGTGTATGAAACGTTCACACCAGTGTCAGCTGTTGGTCTTTCAGACAGGGGAAGCTCATTGTCGACTCACATCAAAAAAATTGTCAGTTTATTTAAACAGAAATTCATCCCTCCGTTCCTTTTTCAGTAAATGCTCAGTGACCTTATCGTACACAGTAGGCATCTGTTCCAGGGACTGGATAGTTAGTTCACTCCGACCAAGCCAACAGTCTGACCAATTTAACTATCTACAAAATGATATTAAACTGAACAAGACAGGATTAAATTATGGAACTGAAACAAGAAAATGTTGAAATTATGTTAAATGTAAACCAGTTAGTCCAGTGGTTGTGTTTTCTTCCAGGTCAGTAAATGAACAGTTCATTTGGTTTCTGTGATTTCCCAGCAGAATGTGTGACAGTATTAAACTGAACTGTGTCAGTGAAGGAGAAGATCTGAAAACAGCTGTCAATCAAACTGGATTCAGCCTTTGGACCCATCCTCCAATTGGCACACGGAAGCTCAGCGTCTGGCCCAGCCGAGCTCCGCCCACAGCTCCATTCACCCCCAGAGACGCCGAGCGTCCGGGGGCGGGACAACACGGTGTCATTTATGCAACGCTGGTCCAGTTTAAAGTCAGTTTAAAGCAGTTCCACTCAGTCCCATTGAAGTGCATGGACGCTGAGCGTCTACGGACAAATGCACTGAGCAGAGATGGAATGAACAAACACAGACACGGGAATGGAGGAGAAGTGAACAACATCCAGTCCACTGATCTGGGATCAAACTGATTCTGAACCAACTGGTCTGAGAGATGAACGTGTTCCAACACATTTGGAGTCAATGAAATGAAAACAACTGAACAGATTTGAACATTTAATGGGAGTCATTTTAGGAGAAGAGGAGCTTCCACTGCAGTCTGACACTAAACACCTGTGGTTCATATCATGTAGGAATCTAAACCTGGTTCATCCAGTTTACTGTTCAGCACTGGTGTGAGGTTAAAGCTGGAACTCTGCTACAAAACACCAGAGTGAGCTTCAATAACCACAATCTAAGCAGGTCAAGAATATTTAATTTTAATTTCTAATTCTATAGTTACATTAATATTTGCCGTACTTTCCGGTCTACAAGCCGCTACTTTTTTCCACACACTGTGAACCCGCGGCTCTAAAATGAGGCGGCTAATTTATGTTTTCTGGGCTAACGATTTATCCGGCTGACAAAGAAGGAAATAGAGCTGCTGTGCGGAAGCCTGGCATCAATGAAGCGATGGTGAGACGTTGGAGACGGGGTGGGTGTGGCTTATAGTCCAGAAAGTACGGTATGCAAAGATCAAATTTCTGACTTTTCTCTCTGTATCTCCTTTTTTCACTCCTTTGTGGTTTTTTAATCTGTCTTTTTCTTTGCACTTGGTTGTCATTTGTTGCTGCTGTTGAAATTTCCCCACGGTGGAATAAATAAAGTCTTATCTGATCTTAAAGCAGTGATATTAGTCTTTTTTCAATGTTATTCTTCCTTTTCTATCTGACAAACAATTATGGAGAAATACTGGAGAAATGTTGGTCTGAAGTCTGGACCTGATATAAGCAAATGAGGAGACGGAACTAGTTAGAGACGCAACTAATTAAGAAGGAATTTGAATGAAAGAAAACAAACGAAAATCAAGCAAAATAATGAAAAAAAAACAAAACAAAACGAAAATCAAGCAAAATAATGAAAAAAAAATGAACAAAACCGATATGTGCAAATGTCATAAGTAGTTATAGACGGAACAAATTAAGAAGGAATTCAAACAGGTTTTAGAAATTCACTGAATGAATGAATATAAAGATAGTTTTGCAGCAGCTGGAGGGCTCAAATACACAAAGAAATGAACCACAGACTCACAAATGTGGGTTTAGATAAATGTGAGCCCTTTAAATAAATATGTCAGTGTCTCACAGTCCTTGGTGGACTTGGTCACAGTGGACACATGGACTCACCTGGATGACAGGTAGGACAAATGCCAGAGTCTTGCCACTTCCTGTCGGTGCAGAAACACAAATATCTGGTGGTTTGTATCCTCCTTGTCCAATCAGCAGGCCCTGCTGTGCACCCTCCAGGATGACTGGGATGACTTCTGCCTGCACTGGAAGTAAAACACAGCCTTTGTTAGCCAGGGGTTCATGAGGCTGAATATTCAGTTCACACATGTGTTTGTCGTCACCTGGAAACAAGTGTTGAATCTGGTTATTTTGGAGTTTCTTCACCAGATGAACACAGAGTCCTGGGACGTCTAACACTGGAACCAGGTGGTTTTTAATGTCGCTGTGAATGGCATCAGGCTGAGCGAGCCACTGAGGAAGAACTCTGTGCACCTGGAAATCCACAAGATGAGATTAAAGATAAAGATAAGACAAGACAAGACAAGACAAGACAAGATAAGATGAGATAAGTCTTTACTGTCATTGCACCAACATACAATGTACGACAAGGTTGAAACTTTGAGTATCATTATTGTGACATTATTGTGACAAAAATATTGTGGAATAAATGTGTACCATTCATGCAGTGTCTTGTGTTGAATTTATTGGAAAACTGTGTATCACTTGTCCTTGTGGGACTTTTTGCATGATGTTTGCTGGAAAGTGGGCAAAAATTCCCCTTTTTAATGTGACAAATAATATGAAAACCCATATTAATCCTGTTGCTGCTTGCAAATGTTCATTAAACTGGCTTCCTTTGAACCTCATAAGAAGATCAATGACACCCCCCCATCACCACCAAAATGTAATCATTTGTTCCTTGTGCCAGCATCAACATTTCCTGAAATTTTCATCCAAATCCATCCATAACTTTTTGAGTTATCTTGCACACAAACAAACAAATAGACAGACCAACACCGGCAAAACCCTAACCTCCTTGGCGGAGGTAAATATCAGATGACCTTCTGGTGTCAGTGTTCTGTCATTTTTAAAAACCCTCTAATTTCATGGGCACTTTCCTCCCTCACATGTGGAAAACGTACCTTTTGGACAGATTTCAGGTCAAATCCTCCCAGAACTGTGAACTCAGCGGGGGCAGACGTCTTCTCACGTGTGTCATTTCCTGCCTCTGCGTCTTCTTTCTCTTCTTCTTCACCCTCTCCCATATCCTCACGTCCATCTATTTCAGTCATAGGAGAATCTATCATTCTAACAGACTGTAGGAACTCTCCATGAACAGACTGATACGCAATAGATTTTGTTTCAGCTGATGTGTGAA
The DNA here is from genome assembly GCF_902148855.1 of Sphaeramia orbicularis. Taxonomy (NCBI): domain Eukaryota; kingdom Metazoa; phylum Chordata; class Actinopteri; order Kurtiformes; family Apogonidae; genus Sphaeramia; species Sphaeramia orbicularis. Next base: position 752,128 of record NC_043979.1, on the reverse strand, counting down.
CGTTTATTGACTTTCTCAGGGTTCCATTCACACTATAATCTGATATTATTTAAATCTCAGATTGTCTTTGGTTGTTCATATTACTTTTTAAATGTGGCTGATCTCAGATTCCACTGTCATTTGCTCACGGTACTAAAGTAAGCCACATGAGAAAAAGAACAAACCTGTCATATACAGTGTACTGTTGTGCAGAAGTAAACATTTAGACAACTGAAAAGGGATGTAACCATTACCGGTACAACGATAAATGGTGGTAAAATCACAGACGGTTAGTATTATTGTTTAAATTCTAATTCTCATGATAACTGTGTTTGATTACCGCACTTTTAGGGGAAAAAACACCTATGTAAAGATCTGCTTTAATGTCAAATATTTGAGTATAGTTTTAATTTATTACAATTTTGATTTTCTATACCTAAAATTTGGAACCAATATTCATTTTTAAAGTCTTCGTTAAGCATCTTATTAGTTCAACAGATTCACAGACTGAAAATATCACTGATACAAGAACAAATATTATTATTATAGTGAATAGTGCATCTACATATATGAGTCTGAAAAAATACTATTATTATTATTATCGTTAATAGTGCATTTACATATATTAGTCCTTTTGAGGTTTCATTTTATATTAGTTATATCTTTTTTTCTACAAGCGATACTGAATTTTGTAAACAGTTCCATAAACTACAGTTTTTTAGCTTAAAAAAAATGAGCCTATTTGATAAATGATAGGTGAAACTTTAATTTTTGGCACTTATGTTCACTTTGGCTGAATCTGACCAAAATTTAATACACTGTATTTAGAGAGATGAATATGTCCACTCACCCAACTCCTTTTTCCTCTTCTGTTTCTTTTTTCCACTTTTCTTATTCTTGTCTTCCTCCACAGGTTGATCTTTGTTTGGATCTATTTCTCCTTTCCTCTTTTTGTGCTTCTGCCTGCTGTCCTTGTCAGCCTTCCTCTTCTTTCTGTCAGTCTGTTCTTCTGTCTCTTCCTGTCGTAAACTCTGTTGTTGCTTCTCTTTGGCCTTCTGCTGTAGTTTGACCAGTAAAGCCTGAGCCCGACTCTCTTTAGAGGCACAATTATCTTCATCCTCTCCAAGATATCTTAAAAACCAACATGAAATTTAAAATAACAATAATAACAAAAAATAACAATAACAATAGATTAGAATTTCATAAGATATTAAAGTCTAGAAGGCAGCTTTAAAAAGTTTACCTGTTCACAAGAAACAGAGACATTTCAGCACAAACGTTTTACCGTTTGTATTTCTTTGGCAGCGAAAAAAAAAAACTTATTCTACAAAATATCTTATAATTAAGGTTCTGCTACACGAACAACTTCCTTTCCTGAAATAAGTAGAATAAAGTCAACTTTTTCTGTTACACTAAAGAGCTCTACTCATGTGTTATCCACACATTTAAATGCGCATTTTGATGACGTCAGTTAAACTGGTCTCAAAGAATTACGTCACAGTCGAGGACAGTCCAACTATACCTGATTTTTCACAACTCAAATTACATTACAATGATGATATCAACCTTTCCTTTTGTTACCTTGTATTTTTTCAACACAAGTTATTTGGAGGAATTTTGTTCTAACATTAAAAATACATAATACCGGGACAACAAAAGGAACACAGCTCCACCCCTGTATGGTTCAATCCATCCGATGACGTTAACCAATCAAAACAAAGCGGCATAAATTTAAAACGGTGCGAGACTGTTAACGATGTACCCGTTGATTAGTGCTTCATTTTAGTTCATTGTTTTCTTTTAGGAATTCAATTTTAGCAGATATTTGAACACCATGTCTGAGGACTCCGCAGTGAAAGTCTGCGTTCGAGTCCGTCCCCTCATAACGAGGTGAGTTTTCGCGGTTAAAACTGTCGAGAAGGAGCTTCCTAATGCTACAGTTAGCTAAATAACTGATAACACGTTAGCCAGTTAGGCTGAAGTAGTAGTTATAGTAGTAGTAGTAATAGTAATAGTAGTAGTAATAGTAGTAGTAACAATGTACTGTTATTTGGCGCTAAAGCTAAGATAATGTTGGTTTAATGTCGTCGATTGGACTGGGGAATGTTAAACCTTAACCATAATTGACCTTACATTGTGACAGAATGATGGGTAAGCAAAGATAGCTATACTGAAAAGTGTTTTAAAATGAAAATACTTTCGATTCAAGCAAAGACTGACACTTGAATTACTTGGTTTTTATATGTCTAGAACAGGGGTGTCCAACTCATTTTAGTTCAGGGGCCACATACAGCCCAGTGTGATCAATGAACTGGGCTGGACCAGGAAAATAATAACCTATAAATAGTGTCAACTCCAAAGTGAAAAATATAGAATTGCATTATGAAAATGTTTACATCTACAAACTATCATTAAAAAAATGTGAATAACATGAACAACCATGAAAAAACTGAAATGTCTTAAGAAAAATAAGTGCAGTTTTAACAGTATTATACAGTGGTTCCAACATTTTTGTCTCCTGACCCCATTTTAACATCACAAATTTCGGGTGATCCCCCCACATTCAAAACGGAATTTTTAAAAAATTTTTATTTATTTTTTTGCTAAAATGAATTTGTTTTGGATCATGTAATACAGGGGTGGTCAACCCTGGTCCTGGAGCGTCACTATCCTGCATGTTTTAGAAGTTTCCCTCTTCCGGCACACCTGACAGTCATTCTCAGACTTCTGCAGAGCTTGATGATAGGCTGATCATTTGAATCAGATGTGCTGGAAGAGGGAAACATCTAAAACATACAGGACAGTGGCTCTCCAGGACCAGGGTTGGACACCCCTGATGTAATAGTTTGCTATACTGTGTTGCAAATCCAGGTTAATATCAGAGGACATTTAGTCTATATAATGTCTATTATTATGGACAGAGGCAGTAAATCCAGGTGTAGATTACTGCACAAAGGGAGAATGTGATTTTCCTTGGTCAGGATATGTACAGTCAGTCCAGCTGTGATTTACAAGGAGGACAATTAATACTGAACAAACAAGAACTGAAACTATGAATTATGAAAGAGCTGCAGCATCTGAAACTGACCACAATGAACATTTGACAGATAAACAGAACCACAGTTCTGCAGTTCCACAACCACACTTTGTCTGATATGGATTGGGATTGGCTCTGTCAACTCATCATATATTTTTTATTTTTATCAATTACTAGAAATTCCAGGTGACCCCACGTGGGGTCCCAACCTCAAGGTTGAAAAACACTGGTATTATGCATTATAACTTAGAGATCACAGTGGATCTACAAACATTTAGTAACAGGCAGAATATTGTTAAAATTACACTGACTTCCCTTTTCAGGTTGTTCATATTTGTTCAGATAATTCATATTGTTTATGAAAGGATAGTTTGTAAATGTAAACACTTTCATGTAATTTTACTTTTTCTTACACATAAACAAAGACCAACTTTGTCCGTATGTGGTGCTCTGAACTAAAATGATTTAAACATCCTTGATTGTTCATATCTAAAGTATAATTTTTGTATTTCACAAAGTCATCCCACAGTCCAGACTGGACCCGTTGGGGAGCCAGTTTTGGCCCACGGGCCGCATGTTTGACACCTGTGGTCTAGAACATCATACAAGTTTGTCATACAGGTCTTCAAGATGATACCGTTTGGTCTCTATTTATACCTACTATTTATTTTAGACACAAACAAAAGCAAGGGGAGAGACTGTGGATATGTGAATTAAAAACTTGTAATACAGTCAATGTGCAACTGGTACAATAAAATTATGAAAACGTAGTATAGTGTAATGCTGTTAGGCTACTACTTCCATGTTTGTAAAACACTTTAATCTGTTTTTGTTCCACCACAACATCCTTAACCCTGTGACGGAATTTACTAAAATACATTTGTACCAATGGTATCAAAACTTTGCCTTAAAAAATGTCATGAATTTAAGTCATTTTTTTTAACTTTCACTTTCAAATGAATCAGTGTTTTATCAACTCTCTCCTGACCTGAACAATACAAGTTTTATTGATTCTTTAAATATTTTTTTTGTTACAATTTAAAGCCATTTTCGTTATAATATCAACATCAGTTTTGATGCATTATTGTGTTTTGAGCAGCACCAGTTTATAGGTAAAATACGACACTTGTACCATTAGTGTGAGAAATGATTCCTCACCTAAAGAAGTGGTATAAAATAAATATTTTTACTTTTTTCACTTTCATAGGCACAAATTTTTTTCTCAATTTTTCTCCTTACCATGGCTATAAAACTTTTTTTGATCATTTAAATTTTCTTTTCGTTCGTTTCTTTCATTTACATGCTCTTCAGAAATGCAATAATTGTAAAATCCTGGTTTTATATGCTCCAGTCCATGATCAGATTTTTTTGGGTGTTCGTATGTACATAGTGATAATAGAATCAAACTTCCTGTTATTGTCTTCTACTCACGTTTGAAAACACAATTTCCATTTTCAATGATATTAAATAGTTTTTGCACATGTTCAGATGTAACAGAACTAAATAAATCAGATGAACCTGTTTACATGCAGGAAGACATGGGAGTATGGGGACAAATCCAGGTGCGTTAATCAGATTTATTATAATCAGATAACTCCACAAACTGGATAATGATCAGTGTGAGTGTGGATGTAAACAGAGTCAGTGTCTAAGGTCAAAGATCATATTGTTTTTTTATGCATTTTGTTTTACATTGTCACTTGGCCACAACACTGAAAAAAAAAAAAAAAATCAAGATGTAATTTTTGTTGTGCCGCCCCCCCACAGCCAAATTACATTGATTCATATAAACTCAAAACAGATAATAACTGATACAAATACACTGTTACAAATATTAAATTATATAACTCATTGTTGTATTGTGGCTGCCTCCGCCGCCACAATAATACTAGCAAATTAGACTACTGGCATTATTATTATTATTATTATTATTATTATTATCATTATTATTATTATTATTATTACATATTTTTGTATTATTACTAGGGCTGTGTATCGGCAAGAATCTGGTGATACGATACAAATCACAATACTAGGATCACGATACGATATATCACGATACTGTTAAAAAGGCCATTTTTTTGTTTTTCTTTTTTTAATGATTATTTCCTTGAAGAATTGAATTCCAGCAGAAATCTGCACAAATACTAAACACATTTTAATTTGATCCCAGCAGGATCTAATGCTATATCACAAAATGTTCCTGTGTTCAAACATTAATTTTGTTTTACTGACATTCCAGTTTCAGATCCTGTTCAAATGTTCATATTCTATTAGTTCACAACTATCATCAGAACAGGATTTGAGTTCAATCCCAACAAAGGAACCAACATTATTTAATAAAAGAGTGTTAAAGAATAATAAATAAAGTTTGAACAAAAAAGAAAAACAAAAATGAACCTCCACAATATCTGCATTTGAATAAATACCTAAAAATATCGATACAGTACTTTTTAATATCGATGCAGTATTGTGAAATTAAATATTGCGATATATTGCAGAACCGATATTTTCTTACAGACCTAATTATTACAACAAATCTTATTTTCCCCCTCACTCCTCTCTCTCTTTTTCACTGTCATTCACACCCCCTCTTCCCCTTTTCCCTATCACCCCTAACCAAGCTATACTGTTTAGTTGCTATTTACATTTATGATCTTTTTCATTGTAATATGATGTTGTTGTTTGTCATTACTCTGTCATTGTTGTTGTTTTTGGTTTGTTTATTTGTTTGATTTTCCGTTTGTTTATGTGTTGTTTTTTTCCTGTCCACATTATCTTGTTAACTATCAGTAATAAAAACAAACAAACAAACAAACAAAAACACTTGTTACTAAGAGAATAGTCGTAAAATATATATATATTAAAAAAAAAAAAAAAGATGTAATTTTTGTCCATATTGCATCCGAACCTCCAAGATGGTCTGTTTACTGATTCTGTTTTTTGTTCTGTGTTTCTCAGAGAGGAAAGTTCTGCATCGGAGAACGCAGAGCCTGTTCAACTGTACTGGAAGGCAGATAAGAAGTCAATTTATCAGACTGACGATGGGAATTCAACCAAGAGCTTCAGCTTTGGTACATTTCAAACCTATTGGTTCCACTCTGTTCCCCTGACAAGTTTAAATCCATTAGAGCCTTCCTAAAAGGTCTGCATCTGAGTGATTAGATGAAGGCTTGTGACTCCACATTAACCCTTGGTGTGCCATTTACAGACAGAGTGTTCACCGCTGATGAAACCACTGATCAGCTTTACCGGGCCATCGCGAAGCCTTTGGTGGTTTCCACTGTTGAAGGATACAATGGTATGGAATAGAACTGGACTACAGTGAGTTGAAGTGCTCCTCCACTCCATTGTCAGGCTATTTATGTGAACGCTGCATGTGTTTGACCCGCAGGGACCATATTTGCTTATGGGCAGACGTCCTCTGGAAAGACTTTCACTATGATGGGGAACGATCATATTCTAGGAGTGATCCCTCTGGCTGTGGAAGATGTTTTCCAGACGATCAAAACTGTGAGTGTTATTTCTACTTTTAAAAGGCATGCCTGTTTTGTCTTTTTTTTTTTTTTTTGTTAATCTTTTTATTAGGTCACATTTTCAGTACACACATCCTCTCAGCACAGGTGCAAGCATATGTCCAATTTTACACTTTTCAAAAAAAAAAAAAAAATCCAACTAACAACAAACTAGGGATGTAACGATATGAACATTTCAGATCACGGTTATTGTGACCAAAATTATCACGGTTATCATTATTATTGCGGTATTATTTAAACTGTGCTCAAAATGTTCAAAAAGTACTAATAATTTAACCAAGTTGTATTTAAAAAAAACAATAATAAAATAAAATAATTGGTACAATGTACTTTCTGTGTCAGAAACATTCAAATATTAACCCTTAGTGGTCTGAGTCTATTTTGTCCATTTTTCAGTCCTTTTGATTTGGCCTTTATATACTATATAAACAAATGTTTACTTATACCCATGTTTGGGATCTGTGTTTTTTCAGCACAACTTCATCTATTTCATCTGTCTATTATTTTTTAACTTTAACCTACTATATCAACACAAAAGGCCAGAAACACAAAAAAAAAAAAAAAATCCGATTTGGTAAAATGTATGTAATTTATTGCATAAATAACACACAGATGCTTAATGAACCTTTTCAAAGACTTTAAAAGTGAATATTGGTTCCAAATATTAGGTATAGAAAATCAAAATTGTAATAAATTAAAACTATACTCAAATATTTGACATAAAAGCAGATCTTTACATAGGGTTTTTTTTCCTCTAAAAGCGCGGTAATCAAACATGATTATCATGATAATTAGAATTCAAACGGTAATACTAACCGCCTGCAATTTTACTGCCATTTATCGTTATACCGGTAATCGTTACATCCTTACAACAAACAAAAACAAAAAAAAGTAGTACCTCCCCCACCCACACTGGTCCACATTCACTTAAATACTAGTGTTACAGCTGTTCTATTCTGTTTTCTATAGATGTTTTATCAAAGTAAGAGAGGAAAGGCTAATGTGGCATGCCTGTTTCTGTTGTACTGATGTTTTTTTTTTTTTTTTTTTTACTTTGCCCTTAGTGTCCCAAGAAGGAGTTCCTCCTTCGGGTGTCTTACATGGAAATCTACAATGAGACTGTGACTGATCTGCTTGTGGACAGTTGGAAGAGAAAACCCCTGGAGGTTCGAGAGACCATCAATGTAAGTATGCGTAGAAGGTTTGAATGGAGGGTTCGACTGGTTTGAGCTCTTTTTCGTTCTGAATGTATTAACTATTCAGTCTGTAATCTGCTCCCTAAATATCTAATTAATTAGAGTGCATTAATAAATGTGTCATCAGCTATTTAAAAAAGAAAAAGGCTGACTTGCTTATTACTTGCTTGTGTTTATTTTTTTGTGCCTCTGGAGAATTCTTACTCTCTTATAGATCTCCACCTGATGAATGGTCGCTCAAAGTCTAGGTGCAAAACCACATATGTGTGCTCTAGGTTTCTGTGATCATTTATGTGTCGTGTTGCTTCTGTGTTTAGAAAAACATCTACGTGGCTGACCTGACTGAAGAACTGGTGACTTCTCCTGCACAGGCCTTGGCTTGGATCAGGAAAGGGGAAAGTACGATATGAGCTTCTCACTGCTGATCAGTAAAAAACTACACACTCTCAACACCGCAAACTGTGTTTAACGACTGACGTGTCCCTGCTGTTGTAGAGAATCGTCATTATGGAAAAACGAAAATGAACCAGCGCAGCAGCCGCTCACACACCATCTTCCGAATGGTAAGAATGCTTATCCCACAGTGATGGGAGGGATGTTTGAAGGAAGTTATTTCCAAGGTTATTATCGTTAATGAAATGATGAAAACTAGAATTGTAAAAACGTTTTTGTTAACTAAGATAAATAAAAAATAGAATTAAAAGAAAAAAATGATTACTAACTGAAACTCTTTTGTGTGTTTACAAAACTAACTAAAACGCCTAAAAATTATGGATAAAATTCCCTTCGTTTTCGTCTTTGTCAACGTTGGATTGATGCGAAAGTGATTTATTTCGCTCTAGCAATTTTCTCTAGCAGCACCATACGACACTTGACGGTCCGTCACTTGTGGTTTCCAGTCGTCTTCTGGTCCCCACTCTACCTGGAAACATGGAGACTAAAGTTGGGAGAAAGCAGCAGAGTCCTGTCTGGGATTTATTTGAATACGACGACAGAGAAGAAGAGAAAAGATTAACTCTTTCAGTGCCATGGGCCGATTAAATCGGCTTTACGAAAACAACCTGTAAAGTGCCACGGGCCGATCAGATCGGCTTTGGAGAACACGCCACATTTGTGTACAAACAAACCATCCACCCCCATTTCTTTCTCACATTTCGATGACGTTCTTTCTGTGTCCCCCTTTTGAGACCAAGCAGACGGGAATTTGAGGTCACGCGACCGAATAATATTTTTATATCTTTTTAATGTTTCTTATTCTCCGGTGTTTCATCAGAGGGAGCCCTCCATGCCGGGGGGCGGCTGTGGACTCCGGGGGCTGTGGCGCCTTCTCTCACTGGGGTCCGCTCCTTTCTGGTGGGTGGGGGTCCCAGTTGGCCCTCTCCCACTAGTTGGGATGCGGGGCTGTGTTGCCGGTGCCTGGTCGCCGGGGTCGGCGGCTGCATCCTGGTGCAGAAGGCTCCCTGAGACAGCGCCTCCTAAATTGATGTTTTACTTTTACTTGTACATTTTTGTTCTGGTCTACCCGTGCTCAGTCAGTCTTCTTAAGTATGTGTGAGCTTGTGGGTTTGCATGTATATGTGTGTGTGTGTGTGTGTGTGTGTGTGTGGGTGGGTGTGGGTGGGGGGCGGTACTGATTTTTAAACTGATATGTAAAGCACTTTGTGCTACAGTTTTTAATGTATGAAAAGTGCTATATAAATAAAGATTATTATCATTATTATTATAAATTATGCAAATTACGATCAATAATGAATCGGCTGCGTCTGGTGCGTTTTAAATCTAATCAGCAATCGATCGGATGTTACTGAGCGGTTTTCTGCAGGATTCTTCAAATATTATAAAAACGACGCGGAATACTGAAAAACGGCCAAATTCTGTGGCACTTTTAAGGCTTATTAGCCCCTTAACTGTCTGGCACTTAAAGAGTTAAAAAAAAACTAAACTAAAACTAAGCATTTAGAAAAAAATGAAAACTAATAAAAACTAGCAAACCTGCTCTAAAAACGAATTAAAACAAACTGAATTGGAGAAAAAAAAGTCAAAACTAAATAAAACTAAACTATAATGAAAAATCCAAAACAGTTATAACCTTGGTTGGGTCATGAGTTTTGTCTGTCTTCAGATTCTGGAGAGCAGAGAGAGGAGCGACAGTGAAACTGCAGACGGAGCCATTATTGTGTCCCATCTGGTAAGAAACTTCCTCTGCCTTTTTGTTTTCACTGTACATGTTATTGTTCATCCCTTATCACCAGCATTTTTCATTTATTCCAGAATTTAGTTGACTTGGCTGGATCTGAAAGAGCGAGTCAGACAGGAGCAGAAGGTGAGGGTTAAAGTCTTATAGTCCTTCAGAATGAACCCATTTATATTTTTATGTTACAGTAGTGAGTGAGTATCTGTTTTTCTGGGCTCTGGTAGGTACACGTTTCAAAGAAGGTTGCAATATCAATCGCAGTCTGTTCACACTGGGCCAAGTGATCAAGAAACTGACTGACGAAAGCCAGAAGTGAGTAAACAACGACCACACTGACTTTTACTGGATCTGGATCTAATCTGCACTGTGACACAGACCATTTCAGATATTCCTGAGTAGTCATGTTTGACTTTTGGATATCCTCACACGTCATTCTGTTTGTTCAGGGGTTTCACAAACTACAGAGACAGCAAGCTGACCCGCATCCTGCAAAACTCTCTTGGTGGGAATGCAAAAACAGTGATCATCTGTACGATCACTGCTGCTGCACTGGATGAGACTCTGAGCACTCTGCAGGTCGGTCCAACAGGCACATGTATGCGCTGTAGGGTGGTTCACAATATGATGGTATACGTAAAAGTTTTCTAAATTATGCCAGATCGTATTTTGCCTTGTTCCTATTGCCATTGTGAACGTCTGTACCAAAAATTGAGCCAATAGGACGCCAATAAAGGGTGGCACACTTTTTCACAATTTTTATTGTTCTACATAAGAATGCATGACTTTTGTAGAAACATAACTTGAACAATACAAAGATAAATATGTTCATTAATAATCTCTCCCAGTCTCCCAGTACTTATGCTGCATGTGCTCCAACATTAGAACAGTTCAAACACTATATTCCATGTATGATGGCTTTGTTCTCTTTGATTCTTTATCTGTGTCCTTGCACAACGTGCAGCAAAAATTGCTTTTGGTTTTCATTTGGCACAGATTGTTGACAGTGTTTAATAAGAGCAGTGCCTTTGTCTGCACTGCCACTGATGACCTTCAAGGAATAGACTTTTTGTGGCACATTTTCATCTGTGAGAATGGAGCTCACATCCTCAGGGTCACTTGTGCTGTTCATTTGGCCTTCACTAAGAACTTCAAAGAAGTGGATTGAGCGGTGAGTGACGAGGCTACAGATATAGTTGGACTGTTCTTGTGGAAGAAAGACTTGGCATCAAGTCTTTTGAGCGTCTTTCAAGATTTCTCAGCATTGCCTCCTTTTCTTCAGCATCAATGCGAGCATCAAAAAATGCCAGGGCGACGAGTTCTTCTGACAGATTCCACAAATGTCGTCCAATGCTTTTCAGTGTGGCATCTGCAATGCTTTTATCCGGTTATAGATGCAAACTCTGGATCAAGTCCAAATCATGTGTTGCCAGGGAAGCCACGTGCCAATACATTATGTAGACGAAACAGACGTGAAAAAGTGTGCCATCCCTAAATGTGCAGCAATTGAGTCCATTTTTGGTACAGATGCTTCTAATCAATAGGAACAAGGCAAAAAGCGATCTGGCAAAATTTGGCAAAAGTTTATTTTGTGAACCACCCTAATGCACAGGACTGTTACAGTTAGCCTGGGTAGTTATTGGTGCTGCCTGTGAGTAAGTGGTAAATGGTTTTAATTCTGTTAAAATAAAATGAATGAAACTAATATATCACATAATAATGGTAATAATAATATGTGACATATTTTTACTATTTCATTCCTGTTTCTGAGGCTAATTCTCTCATCAGGAGTACAAAGAATATAAAAAAGTACATCTGATCATGAATGTAACAAAGGACTAGATTAGATTGGTTTGGGTTTACTTGGCCCCAAAAATGTCTCAATATATAAAGAACAGAACGTACCTGCACCTGAAAACCCTCTGCCTTTAGTCCGCACCAACGTTTTTGCACGGACGGATAGACGACGAATTGATAATACCTGCGGTGAGGGCGGAGGGTAAAAACTGCACTATGAAGCGTTTAATAGAGCAGGGGTGCCCAATCCTGGTCCTCCAGAGCCACTATCCTGCATGTTTCAGACCAGGGGTGTCCAATCCTGGTCCTCCAGAGCCACTATCCTGCATGTTTTAGACCAGGGGTGTCCAATCCTGGTCCTCCAGAGCCACTATCCTGCATGTTTTAGACCAGGGGTGTCCAATCCTGGTCCTCCAGAGCCACTATCCTGCATGTTTTAGACCAGGGGTGTCCAATCCTGGTCCTCCAGAGCCACTATCCTGCATGTTTTAGACCAGGGGTGCCAATCCTGGTCCTCCAGAGCCACTATCCTGCATGTTTTAGACCAGGGGTGCCCAATCCTGGTCCTCCAGAGCCACTATCCTGCATGTTTTAGACCAGGGGTGTCCAATCCTGGTCCTCCAGAGCCACTATCCTGCATGTTTTAGACCAGGGGTGTCCAATCCTGGTCCTCCAAAGCCACTATCCTGCATGTTTCAGACATTTCCCTCTTTCATTCCACCTGACAGTCATAATCAGTCCTCTGCAGAGCTGGATGAGAGGCTTATCATTTGAATCAGGTGTGTTGGAAGAGGGATCCATCTGAAACATGCAGGATAGTAGATCTGGAGGACCAGGATTGGACACCCCTGTAACAGAGAATATAGCAATTTTTTTTCTTCCATGAAAAAACAAACAAAAAACTAGCAGCCCAGGTTGCTAAGTAGATCTTCAGCTCTGAAAAAACAATCTGTTTCATCAGTCGGGGTGGGGGGCTTTCTGTGTGAGGAGGAGTGTCCATATTCTTCCATCTGAGGACACGCACTTAACACTAGGGCTGTGTATCGGCAAGAATCTGGCGATACGATACAAATCACAATACTAGGATCATGATACGATATATCTCAATACTGTTAAAAGGGCAATTTTTTGTTTGTCTCTTTTTTTTTTTAAATGATTATTTCCTTGAAGAAATTAATTACACCAGAAATCTGCACAAATACTAAACACATTTTTATTTGATCCAAACAGGATCTAATGCTATATCACAAAACTTAAACTGTGTTCAAACTGAAATTCTGTTTTACAGACATTCCAGTTTCAGATCCTGTTCAAATGTTCAGATTCTATTAGTTCAGAACTAGTATCAGAACAGTATTTTTGTACAATCCCAACAAAGGAATGAACATTATTTAATAAAAGAGTGTTAAAGAATAATAAATGAAATATAAACAAAAAAGAAAAACAAAAATGAACCTCCACAACATCTGCATTTGAATAAATATCTAAAAATATCGATACAGTACTTTTTAGTATTGATACAGTATTGTGAAATGAAATATTGCAATATATTGCAGAACTGATATTTTTTTACAGCCCTAATGAACAGGTTGATTGGTCAGTCTGCTCATCAGATTGCCTGTTAGTATTTGTATGTTATTACCCTCCGCCCTCGCAGCAGGATATTGTCATCAGTTTGTTGTCCGTATTTGCAAAAACTTTGGCGTGAACTGAAGGCTGAGGGTATTCAAGTGCAGGCACATTCTGTTTCTTTTGATAAACTGGTGCCTGACGTTCAAGTGTTCTCGTTGGTCACTGGGATCAGTTACAGCACCCCCACAACTCTGGAGGACATGCATAATATTTCGTTAGCCTCGTAGTATATTTGCCTAAGTCATATTTTTGGTCAAATTGTGACGTCTGCATGAAATGAAGCAGCAGAGTTCAAAGAGTTAAATTACGCAGATATCATTGTTTGGCCAAAAGTGTGACTTAGACGATCATGCTATGAGGAGGATAACAATTTGTGAAATGAAACACTGTAGCCTTGCCTCTTTGATGGTCATGTTCAGTTTCTCTCCTCCCACCACCCAAAAACTATTTTATATGTGAAAATTAAATGTGTATTTAACCCTTTAAGTGCCAAATTTGTAATATTGCGACAAGTAGCATAACTGAATGAAACGGACAGCTTTTTGAAATATTGATATCAAGATTGAATATTTTAAAAAAAAATAAAATAAAAAAACTCGGGCGCTTATAGGGTTAAAAGGATGTCTGTTTAACACCTTCTCTTTTTCTTTTGTTAGTTTGCCAGCACCGCAAAGAAAATGAAGAATGACCCTCACGTTACAGAGGTGTCAGACGATGGGGCTCTACTCAAAAGATATCGCAATGAGATTGTGGACCTGAAGCGACGACTTCATGAGGCACGTGGGCATTTCTTCTTCAGTAATGTTTCATGTTTAGCAGATGGGGGGGGGGGCTGAAAAATTCATAATTCATAGCCTGACTAAGGAGTTCTTCCACAGCAGTGAAACTTGACACCATTAAATTCAACCTCTCCTGATACTAACTGCATGGTTTCCTTCCAGATAAACCCACATTGGATAAATAATTTAGGACTTTGAAAAGTAGTACCAGAGACATTTGGTGAACCATCCGTGGCACTGTGGTCTTATCAAATGTCTGCAGAAACAGGGGTTAGCCCCCAAGAACATATATTCATGCTGACATGGTGTCTATAGGGGATGATGCTCCAACTTTATCAACTGTGCAAAACTGGGAAGAGGAATTCAAGAGGGGGAGGGAGAACGAGGGAGGGGTGAAAAGCAAGGATTTTCATGAAAGGTCTGTGTACTACTTTTCAAAGTCCTAAATTATTTATCCAGTGTGGATTTATCTGGAAGTAAACCATGCAGTTAGTATCAGGAGAGGTTGAATTTAATGTATGTCAGGTTTCATTGCTGTGCAATAACTCTGTCTTAGTCAGGCTATGAACTTTTCAGCCCCCCCCCCCAGTACATTTGCAGGGAAAAATTATCAGACCATTAAAAGTCATCAAAAACAATGGTTCTGTAATCCAGTCCTAACTCCTGTGTGTGTGTGATGTGACTAAAACAAACAGAAAAGAAAACATGGAATGTCTAAAAGCACTGTTTTTGTCAGTACAATGACATAGATACTGATGGACGAACTGAAGTAATTTTGGTTTTTATCAAGAAAACATGTTAAATTGGACAGATATCAGCTCTGAAGTTAAACTACTATAAGCTGTTTTTGTTGGTATCATTATATGTGTTCAAACTAATAGACCTTTAGTTGAACCAGGCATTAAAATGAACAAGAAACTGAAGAAAACAAGGGGTGGTCTAATAATTTTTTCTGCGACTGTGTAAGTGTGCAGCCCCAGCACTGACCTGTGTTGGACCCCCTTCCTCCTGCTGCAGGTGTCTTCAGTCACACAGACCACAGCCACAGAGAAGGAGGTTCTGTCTCAGCTTCTGCAGGAGAAGGACCAGCTGCAGAGGGAACAGGAGGACAGGATCAAAAACCTGACCAAACTGCTTGTCACCAGCTCAAATCTGGTTCCCGTCAAAAGGGTAAAGTTGACGCAGCGGAGCTTTTAGCGTTGACGTCAGAGTGTTGTTGTGACTCATCTGTCATCCTCTGTTCAGATGCCTAAACGCAGGGTCACATGGGGAGGGAAGATGCTGAGGCTCACCCCTGAATCCACCTGCCCCGGCGGATCGTCTGACCTCAGCTTCGCAGAGTCGTCCACTCAGAAACGGAAAGCTGACCGCTCCTGTTTGTTGGAGTTGGCTGAAGGTAAGAAGGAACAAAGAGCACAAATATATGCACAATATGCACAAAGACGACCATTCTCAGTCTACGTTGGGGTCAGTATGACTATGTCGTGCCTTTAGTGTCCTCCAGCAGAATCTGTCATCCTGAACATGTTGTAAAATAATGAAATTCTGGGGTTTTATTATAAATGGACAAACACTTAGACACATATCGGTACAATTTAAACCTCTTCAGATGTGATTTTATTATTTTATCCGGTTTTCTTTGAGGGATGTACCTGATTTGTACATGTCCCTCACACTGCCCCTCTAACTTTAGTGAGTTTGATAAGTGTTCAAAGGAGAAAAAAAAAAAGTAAATGCTTTTTAAATATTGTCATTATAATCAACTTTTTTTAAAATATAAAACAAGTCATATTGATCATTTATATTTATTTTCATAATAATTAATATTCTACATGTGTCCTTGAAATGGCTGTCCACCCTGTTACTTTGGGGCAGTCCTCCCTTTAATAATGTGGTTGGTGACATCACTGATCATATCATATTGAGTGTCTTCATTGGAGGTGGAAACATAGTCTATGAGAGCATTTAGTATTTACACTGAACAAAAATATAAATGCAACACTTGTTTTTGCTCCCATTTTTCATGAGCTGAACTCAAAGATCTAAAACTTTTTCTGTGTACACACAAGGCTTATTTCTCTCAAATATTGTTCACAAATCTGTCTAAATTTGTGTTAGTGAACACTTCTCCTTTGCTGAGATAATCCATCCTCCTCACAGCTGTGGCAGATTAGACAGCAGGATTATTGCACAGGTGGGCCTTAGGCTGGCCACAATAAAAGACCACTCTAAAATGTGCACTTTTATCACACAGCACAATACCACAGATGTCACAAGTTTTGAGGGAATATGCAGTAGTCATGCTGACTTCAGGAATCTCCACCAGAGCTTCTGCCTGTGAACTGAATGTTCATTTCTCTACCATCAGCCATCTCCAAAGCTGTTTCAGAGAATTCATGAAGAAGACTGTGTGAGGAAAATGGTGGTCACACCAAATACTGACTGGTTTTCTGACCCCCTGGACCAGCCAATATAGTAAAAGTGCACATTTTAGAGTGGCCTTTTATTGTGGCCAGCCTAAGTCACACCTGTGCAATAATCCTGCTGTCTAATCAGCATCTTGATATGCCACAGCTGTGAGGAGGAGGGATTATCTCAGCAAAGGACAAAGGAGAAATGCTCACTAACACAGATTTAGACAAATTTATGAACAAAATTTGAGAGAAATAGGCCTTTTGTGTACACAGAAAAAGTTTTAGATTGTTGAGTTCAGCTCATGAAAAATGGGAGCAAAAACAAAAGTGGTGCGTTTATATTTTTGTTCAGTGTACATTTACATTTCAAAATTTTCATTTTGAGTTTATACTTGGATATGGTCAAGCTTAACATGTCCACCCTGTCACCACTAAGTATAATTTAACATAACACTTTTCAGAAATTCTAAATCTATTTTTTTGGACATTCCACAGATGACCTACTTTACCAACTCAAGGCCCAACATGTGGTCATTAAATGTTAACTTTAGCCAAAACTCTCCACCCTGTCACTGATATTTACATATATTTGTCGATGACAGGGAGGATATGAAGATAATTTTGTGTCTTTATTATGCAAGCAAAGGGGAAAAAAGGCAAACAAGAAATATAGTTTTGAAACAAATAATCAAGATTTGAAAACAAAATCAAGCTGAACAAAATCAGTTGTGTTCTCATTTCTTTCATTTCAAATCTGAAACTTCTGCTTGCAGGCCAAAATGTTTTTTCATTTTAAAAGTTTTGTTTGCAAGTCAAAAGGTTTTACATCTAAATCTTTTGCAAATCAAAAAGTTCTGCTTCTAAGTTTAAGTTGTACTTGCTTCCAGGTCAAAATCGTTTGCAAGTAGGAAAGTTTTGTGTGTCAAAATCTTTTGCAAAGCAAACATTTTTTCTTGTAAGTTCAACTGAACATGATGGGCAGGATCTACACAAGCAGAAGAGGTAGATATTTTAAAAAAAATAATAATAAAAATAAATAAAAAATTAAAATAAATAAATAAATAAAAAGAAGGGTGGATTTCTATTGGTAGCCTGCTTCAGATTGACAGTGTGCCTGGTCCTCCCACCCACTTTTGTTTTCAATCTTGTTTTTTTGTTTGCCTTTTTTTCCATTTGATGCATAATAAAGACACAAAATTATCTTCATAGGTGGACATACTTCCTAGTCTTCTTGCAAATTTTTTTATTTTATTTTTTTAATGTGGGAGCTTGATCAACATGCATTTCTAACAGTTGACAAAACACATTGAACATAAAGTTAAGTGGCATTCCCATTTTGAGGTCTGAAAGGCCTCTTATAGTGATGTGGACCCATTAATATATGTAAACAATGTTTTTTAACAGAGGATGAAGACTTTTACCCTCACTGGGAGATCCCAGAGGAGCCGTCAGATGACATGGACGTCAGCCAGGCATCTGTAACTGTTCGAAGCTTTGGAGACAGGTGAAGATTTGGCATTGGTTACAATTCTGTAGAGCACAGCTGTCCAACTCATTTTAGTTCAGCTTCCACATTCAGCCCAGTATGATCTGAAGTGGGCCGGACCAGTAAAAGAAGAACAGTGAAAAAAGTAAAATTACATCATGACAGTGTTTACATCTAAAAAGTTTCCTTAAAAATGTGAATAACATGACCAACCTGAAATTTCTTAAGAAAAATAAGTGCAGTTTTCACAATATTCTGCCTCAGTTTTTTATCATTTACACATGTTCATTACAACGTACAGATCACAGTAGATCTACAAATACACAAAACATTTAAAAACAGGCAGAATATTGGTACAATTTCACTTTTCATAAGACCTTTCAGGTTGTTCATATTTGTTCAGCTTATTCAAATTTTTGTGAAAGGATAGTTTGTAAATGCCAACATTAATTTGGAATTTTACTTTTTACACAAAGAGAAAAATTTGGACTTGTCATTGTTTATAGGTTATTATAATGGTATCTAACTTGTCATATCCACTTTAGATCATATTGATCTGTATGTGGAACCTGGACTGGAAAGACTTTAACTCTACTAATTGTTCATACCTTCAGTGTAAATTTTGAATTTCAAAAATTCATCCCACGGGCCGGATCGGGCCCTTACGTATGTTTGACACCTGTGCTGTAGATGGAATAACTTTAATTAGTGCTTAATGTCTTATGATCTGTAGCAGCTGCTCCTATGATGTCAGAGCTAAACTAGTGTGAACAATATTTTAACCTGCCGTCAAAGCATTTCGAGGCATTAGGGCACAGATACAACACAGATGAAGTGATTGCATCCTTTTCTGGTTACTTTGGACTTCACACTAGAGCACAGGTGTCAAACATGCGGCCCGGGGGCCAAATCCAGCCCACCAGAGGGTCCAATCTGGCCCCTGGGATGAATCTGTAAAATGCAAAAATTACACTTAAGATATTAATCATTTTAGTTCAGGTTCCACATGCAGACCAATTCAATCTAAAGTGGGTCGGGTCAGTAAAATACTATCATAATAACCTATAAATACTCACAACTCCACATTTTTCTCTTTTTAAATACAAATAAAAAACATTTTCATGTCATTTTACTGTATTTACACTAAAACAAACTACCATTTCACAAAAATGCGAATAACCTGAACAAATATGAACATTTTGAAATGTCTGAAGTGCAATTTTACCAATATTCTGTCTGTTATTAAATGTTTTGTGTATTTGTAGATCCACTGTGCTCACACTGATCTGTAATAGGGATGCAAAGATATGAAAATTTCATATCACGGTTATTGTGACCAAAACTATCACGGTTATCATTATTATCCCGGTAGTATTGAAATTGTGCTCAAAATGTTCAAAAAGTACTGATACACACACTGAAATTATTTAACCAAGTTGTATTTTAAAAAGCAGAATAAAATAATAGTCACAATGTCCCTTCTGTTGCAGAAACATTCCAATATTAACCCTTAGTGGTCTGAGTCTATTTTGTCCGTTTTTCAGTCCTTTTGATTTGGCCTTTATATACAATATAAATAAATGTTTACTATACCCATGTTTGGGATCTGTTTTTTCAGCACAACTTCATCTATATCATCTGCCCATTATTTTTTTCACTTTAACCTACTATAAAAACATAAAAGGACAAAAAACACAATCTAATCTGTAAGTTTGTATATGCAAACGATGTAAAGAAATTTCAGTTTGTTCATGTTATTCACATCATTTTAAAGGATAGTTAGTAGATATAAACATTTTTATCGTTTAATTTGACTTTTTTTCTCTCTAAAACAGAGGAAAGTTTGGAGTTGACATTATTTAGATATTATTATGTTATTTCACTGGTTCGGCCCACTGCTGATCAAATTTGGCTTAATGTGGAACCTGAACTAAAATGAGTTTGACACCCCTGCCCTAGAGTATTAAGATTGTTTCTATGTCTAATCAAATATCCGCATAATTACCGCGCTGAATTAACTAATTTTACCTTATTATTTAATGTGGACCAAATTTAGAACATGTTGCTATTGTCAACGGTTATTGGTACATCCAGTAATTTATTTATTTATTTTTTTTTTTTGTGTTTTTTACTAAACAGTCCCAAAGATTTCGTATCCCCAGACCGGATCCGTGAACTGTCTGGAAGAGTGTCCAGTCTGGAGCTTCAGGTGGAAGTGGAGAGTCGTCAGAAAGAGGAGGCCATGGCAGCAGTGGAGTCACTGAACGGTCGAGTGTCTGAGCTGGAGCTTCAGCTGCAGGAAGAGGCTCAGCACAAACAGGAGGCAGTGGAAAAAAGCCAAGCGGCCGAACAGAGGAGCGCAGAGTTGGATGTGCAGCTCCGAACAGAAGCTCAGCACAAGCAGGAGGCCATGGAAAAGGTGGAGATGTTGGAGTTCAGAGTGGCAGACCTGGAGAGACGGCTGGAGGAGCAGGGACACACACAGAAGACAGACTCCGACCAGGTTGGATGGGTTTCATGTGGTTTCACTCCTGCCCTTAATGACAAATCCTCTCCTTCTAGAACAGGGGACTCAAACTCATGTTCTTTCAGGTTCCACATTCAGCCCAATTTGATCTGCAGTGGGCCAGACCAGTAAAATATTAGCATAATAACCTATAAATAATGACAACTCCATATTGTTTGTCTTTGTTTTAGTACAAAAAACCCCCCATTAAATTATGAAAATACTTTTATAAACTATCCAAACAAAAAAGATGTGAATAACCTGAAAAACTGACATTTCTTAAGAAAAATAAGTGCAATTTTAACAATATTATGCCTCAACTTATCGTTTATTCATTCATTTTGTGCATTATGGATCAAATCTACAAAGACACTAAACACTTAGTAACAGGCAGAAAATTGTTAAAATTGGGCTTAATTTTTTTTTTTTTTTTAGACATTTCAGGTTGTTCATATATGTTCAAGTTATTCACATTTTACGGTTACAGGATAGTTTGTAAATGTAAATATTTTCATAATTTAATGTTATTTTTTGCAGTAAAACAAAGACAAAAATTTGAAGTTGTCATTATTTATAGGCATAATGTAATATTGTTTTTTTCCCACCAAACCCAGTAGTAAATCTGCAGTCATTCTTTTTTGTCGGTTCTTCTGCTGTTATTATTTGACTATACGTAGATCAGATTGGTCTGGATGTGGAACCGGAACTAAAATGAGTTCCACAGCCTTGACTGGGGAATTTTTTGCACATGGCAAATTCATCCCACGGGATGCATTTGGCCCCCGGGATGCATGTTTGAGAGCCCTGTTCTAGAAGGTGTCGGACTGATGCCTGTGGCTTCACTGTGTTTTGTTTTTGTGTATGCTTCTTCGTTGTTGTAGTACCAACAGCAGAATTTTTTTTTTTTTTTTTTTTTTTTTTTTACTTTTCAGATGACAAGAGAATTTGCAGAAAGCGTCCAGTTGTGTGAGAGACTATCTTCAGAGAAGGTAATAATTCTATCTTATAAAGTTAATTAGGCTTTGTTGTACAGTGGTGTGCAAAAATATCAGAACGCTTGTCAAATCTTAAGAAACTGGTGGTTTATTTGTTCCCCAGAGCCTGAATTTCACTTTTTTGCCATTGCCAAAGGTAAAGGAAAAGGTACTGAGAATATTTCACCTACAAATTTATCAGTCCAGTCCTTTCTTTTAGATTTTCCTCTAATATTTAGTGCCCCCCCCCCACCCCCACCCCACTTGGCAACAATCACAGCAGCACATCTTTCTGGCATTGTGTCGATGTATTTTCTGAGTTAAGGGGGTGCTGTTTACCCTAAAGGTCTCTTGCTTTAAAATTAAGGCCACCACAAAAAATTAAAAGCATAGGCTGAAAATTTTTAAGGCCTTCAGCTAATGTGGCTAATGCTACGGGATTAACCCATCGGAAGTGGAGGTTGGTGCACTTAAAGTATTTTAAAAACTATATAGTGGATAAGTTTTTGAGCTGTTCTCTTTTTTTTTTTTTCTTATAGTGGATAATTTTTTGGGCTGTTGTCTTTTTTTTTTCTTATAGTGGATAATTTTTTGGGCTGTTGTCTTTTTTTCTTATAGTGGATAATTTTTTGGCCTTTCTCTCTTTTTTTCTTATATAGTGGATCATTTTTTGGGCTGTTGCACCTCTGGGCCACCGTAGAAATTCAACGGTTAAGGCAGAAACAGAAAAAAGTGCAAGAAATAGTGTACATGCATAAAGAGAGTGCAAAAAAACAAACAATGTGAAATAATCAGTGATAAAAACTATAGTTATACTGTATATAGAACACTGAATCTTCCTTTTCAGAAGTCAAATCCATTAAATATAGTTCCACTAATAAAAGCAGAAGTATTTGAAAGCATTGAGCTTAATTTGACCAGTATGTCAAACACACTGTCACTGTCCTAGAGTCATTTCAACCAGTACTGCTGTAGGATGGTGATGATATCATTTATGTCCAGGATGCGATCGTTGCTGAGCGGGACTACCTGAAGCAGGAGGTGGGGATGTTCATGGAGCAGATTCAAAGACTGGAGAAGGAGAAGGCAGTGATGTCACAGGAGCTGGTGGAGCAGAAGGAGACGGAGGAGTTCAAGAAGCTGGAGGAGGAGTTCAGGAAAGACCAGGAGGTGACTGTACTGACACAACACCAGTCACACAGTGGCAGAACACATTCACAGTTCACTGAACAGCCACTGGATTTGGCCTTTTCCATAGAGTTTTGTTATCTTTCAGGCCGAGTTGCAAGAGGAAATCTCCAATTTGAAAAAGGCCGGTGAATCATCGGAAATTAAATGTGTGGAGCTTCAGGTAAGAGGACGTACAGAACCATCCTTGTACTGCTGAATTCCGCATAAGCCTTATTCTGGATGTTTATGTTTATGTTTAATGAAAGTCAACAACATGATGCAGAAACATGAGTAAAAATGTGTTCTGAGTGGAGGGGAACCCAAAACCTTTGGAAAACTTCTAAAGCACAGGTGTCAAACACCTGGCCTGGGGGCCAAATCCGGCTCGCCAAAGGGTCCAGTCTGGCCCTTGGGATGAATTTGTGAAATGTAAAAATTACACTAAAGATATTCACAATCATTTTAGTTCAGGTTCCACAGTCAGACCAGTTCAATCTCAAGTGGGTCAAACCAGTAAAATACTATCATAATAATCTATAAATATTCACAAATCCAAATTTCTCTCTTTGTAAATGTAAATATGTGCATATATTTACACGAAAACAAAGTATAATTTCACAAAAAATGTGAATAACCTAAACAAATATGAACCTGAAATGTTTTAAGAAAAGCAAGCACAATTTTAACAATATTCTGCCTGTTATTAAATGTTTTGTGTGTTTGTAGTGATCTGTAAGTTATAATGAACATGTGAAAATGTTAAACTGAAGCAGAATATTGTTAAAATTACACTTATTTTTTCAGTTTGTTCATGTTATTCACATTGTTTGAAAGGATAGTTTGTAGATGTAAACATTTTCATTGTTTAATTTGACTTTTTTCACTCTAAAACATAGAGAAAATTTTGGAGTTGACATTATTTATATATTATGTGATTATTTTACTGGTCCGGCCCATTTCAGATCAAATTTAGCTGAATGTGGAACTGAACTGAAATGAATTTGACCCACCTGTTCTAAAAAAAAGTGGTAACGCACAAATACCCCAATAACCCTTTTGTCTGTATGTGAACGAAGACTTGGGCTGAATCCCAGTTCATCCCTTAGCACTAACCCTCCATTTTGTGTGTACAAGGGATGTAACCATATGAAAATTTTACATCACAGTTATTGTGACCAAAATTATCACGGTTATTATTATTGCGGTAGTATTGAAATTGTGCTCAGAATGTTCAAAAAGTACTAATACACACACTGAAATAATTTAACCAAGTTGTATTTAGAAAAAAATAATAATGAAATATAATAATAGTCACAATGTCCCTACTGTTGCAGAAACATTCAAATATTAACCCTTAGTGGTCTGAGCCTGTTTTGTCCGTTTTTCAGTCCTTTTGATTTTGCCTTTATATACTATATAAACAAATGTTTACTATACCCATGTTTGGGATCTGTTTTTTCAGCACAACTTCATTTATTTCATCTGTCTATTGTTTTTTCACTTTAACCTATTATAAAAACATAAAAGGACAGAAAACACAAAAAATATAAAATCCATTCGAAAAATGTATATAATTTATTGCTTAAATAACACACAGATGGTTAACAACCTTTTCACAGACTTTAAAAGTGAATATTTGTTCCAAATATTAGGTATAGAAAATCAAAATTGTAACAAATTAAAACTATACTCAAACATTTGACATAAAAGCAGATCTTTACATAGGAGTTTTTTTCCCCTAAAACTGCGGTAATCAAACACAGTTATGAGAATTAGAATTTAAACGGTAATACCAACTGTCTGTGATTTTACCACGGTTTATCGTTACACCGGTAATTGTTACATCCCTAGCACGTACACATGAAAGGGTAGTGTTGTCCTGATTCTCAATTAGACGGAGGGGAGGGGCTAAGGCAGAGGGCTGTTTGACCCTTGAAATGGAGATTTTTGAAAAAGAAAAGTTGGGATTAAATTTAAACCTGATTAAAGTCACTGGTTTAATCCCCTTTTAATTTTGGTCTAAATTCTTCCTGGAACTAATGCAAAGCTAAAACAGTAAAGCAAAGCTAATTTAGCGCATGCATCCCTTCCAACAAAAAGATTTTCCAACTTCTGTCAACACAACAGTCCCATGATTGTAAGAGTGCAGTAAGTCGCAGATCTAAAGAAATAATTGGAGAGAATCGGATTTCACAAAATCACTTACAAACGATGACAAATCACCTTTAAAAAACTGGCTATGTGTGACCATGGAAATGCAGTGACTATGCTAAGCTAAGCTAACATAAGGGCTGCCAGAACCCAATAAACGTTTCTCATGTAAACCTTTATTCGGGTTTAACATTTCCATGTAAACAGAAGAGAAAGTACTTTAGTTACGAATTAATTTCTTCTGGAAAAATAAATCGGATTTAGAAAACATCATGTAACCGTACCCAATGTTTCAACCCCTGACCCTTCCAACTGTGTTTAAAGGGGTAGTACCTAAGGGGAGGGGTAAGGGGTGAACTGGGATTGGACCTTAATTTATTTTCCTGTCATCATATCCATGTAGCTCACAAAAGTATGACAGTTGCATCATTACTTGATGATTTGCTGGTTTTATTCTAGAACAAACTAGAAGCTCTGTCTGAGGAGCTTAAGAAGAAAACAGAACTTGTTGAGGAACTTCAGAATATGGTACGTGTTGTTTTTTTTTTTTTTTCTTCTGTGATGAATACCATGTTTTAAACATTCTGTTGCTGTATGAAGCCAGTGTTTAGGGGCTTTAACTGATTCAACTGGAGCACAGTTTCTTCTCCATCAAAAAAACCCTTAAATTTGGCTGTTTGATCTGAGGAAAATTGGTGTGTTAACACTTAAATATTTCAATGAAGATGTGACTTCCCCTTATAGCACAGTTTTTCAACTCCACGTGGGGTCGCCTGGAATTCACGTGGGGTCGCCTGAAACTTCTAGTAATTGATTTAAAAAGAAAAAAAAAAAAATTTAATAAAAAAATCTATGTTGAGTTGACAGAGACAATCCTAATCCATAACAGACAAACTGAAACTGCAGGTTCTGTTTCTGTGTCAAATGTTCATTGTGGTCAGTTTCAGATGCTGCAGCTCTTTCATAATTCATAGTTTCAGTTCTTGTTTGTTCAGTATTAATTGTCCTCCTTGTAAATCACAGCTGGACTGACTGGACAGATCCTGACCAAGGAAAATCCAATTCTCCCTTTGTGCAGTAATCTACACCTGGATTTACTGCCTCTGTCCATAATAATATACATTTTATAGACTAAATGTCCTCTAAAATTAATGTTTATTTGCAACATAGTATAGCAAACTATTACATGATCAAAACAAATTAATTTTAGCAAAAAAAAAAAAGTCTCAGTTTTGAATGTCTGTTTTCGCCAGAAATTTGTGATGTTAAAATGGGGTCACGAGCCAGAGAAGGTTGGGAACCACTGAACTATAGTATCCCCTAAACTGATATAAACCATTAGAAGTAATGATTTAGTTGAGACTGACTGTCCAAAATGTCTATAGCCCTCTGAGCTCTGTTTATGAAACCTGTCTTTGAAAGAGATTTAGAATTTAAGTCAACATCGCCATAATATTCTGAGTTATTCACTAAATGAAATGAAAGTATAAATGGATGAATGTCCTTTTGCCTCATGTCAGTGTGGGAAGGATTTGGTGAAGGAAGTGGCGATGCTTCAACGCTCTCTGGACGACGCAGAGGGAGTGGGCAGAGACGCAAAGAAGGAGTGGGCTTTCCTGCGCAGTCGCAACATCGCTCTGGAGGAGAGGGATGTAAGTGCAACAGAAACGGGCAATATCTGTTAAAATGTGGAAGCACCCAGAAATAAATCCAATTATTTAGAAGAAAAAGGTTTCCACTCACAAAGCTTCAGTGCATTTGATGACTAATGCAAATATACCTATGACCTAATGCAAATATACCTATGACCTAATGTAAATATACCTATGACCTAATGCAAATATACCTATGACCTAATGTAAATATACCTACGACCTAATGCACTAAGTTAGTGTACGGAATGATAAGAAATGTTTACTTTACATTTCTATAATATTGAATTTGCATCTTCAGTGATCTGATCACTATTGCCCATATATGTTTCTTATTCATGTGTAAGTTTAACCCTTAAAGATCCAAACATCTATTTTTAACCCATAAAGACCCAAACGTCCACCTTTAACCTAAACCATCTACTGCTGGTTCTGCTGGTGTTGGGTCTATTCCTACTGGTTCTGCTGGTGTTGGGTCTATTCCTGCTGGTTCTGCTGGTGTTGGGTCTATTCCTACTGGTTCTGCTGGTGTTGGGTCTATTCCTACTGGTTCTGCTGGTGTTGGGTCTATTCCTACTGGTTCTGCTGGTGTTGGGTCTATTCCTGCTGGTTAGATTAGATTCAACTTTATTGTCATTACTCAGTATAAATACAGGGTAACGAAATGCAGTTAGCATCCAATCAGAAGTGCAAATAGCAGAAGTGCAGTATAGTACAGTTAAATACCGTATGTACAGATAAGCAATATGTACAGATGAGTGCAGTTATATACAGCTAGTGCAAATGAGATGGTTATATTAGTATTGAATGTACAGATGAATAAATAGGATGTTAAATAGTTCTGTGCAGTATATGTACAATTGTTATGGGAGAAGTAAGTACAGGTAGGGCTATAAAGGGTGGTTATAATTATCCTTAAGGCTATACAGAAGTAACTGATTTGCTATACAAATATCTTGTGAATATACTATATATAAGGCTATATGCAGAAATAACTAACTTGCTATACAGAAGTCTGTGGATATACGAAGAGTAAGAGTTAAGTAGATATACAGAATATACACATATACATACATACATATATACACCTATGCATGCACACAAAAACTCAAGTGTGGATGTAAGCATATACATATATACACACACACATGCAATATTGGCTGTGTGATATAGATCTAACAGTAGAGAATATTAATGAATGTGTACAGAAATGGGACCAGATGTGCAGTTATCAGTGCATCAGTGCACCAAGAGTCAACACAGGTAGGAGGAGGGTGTGGGGTCATCTGCTGGCAGAGTTCAGTAGGGTGACGGCTGTGGGGAAGAAGCTGTTCCTGTGTCTGCTTGTTTTGGTCTGCAGACTCCTGAATTGCCTCCTGGAGGGGAGGAGCTGGAAGAGTCTGTTGGCTGGGTGAGAAGAGTCTCTGAGGATGCTATGCGCCCGGCGCTCGCATCTCTTCTTGTAGACTCCCTCAATGTCCGGAAGTGGGGTACCGATGATGTGTTGGGCAGTTTTCACCACCCTCTAGAGTGCTTTGCGGTCCGCAGCTGAGCAGTTTCCATACCACACTGTTACACAATTAGTCAGGATACTCTCTATTGCGCAGCGGTAGAAGTTGCCCAGGATGACAGCAGACAGCTGGTTCCTCTTCAGTGTTCTCAGGAAGAAGAGATGCTAATGGGCCTTCTTAATAAGGTGGGAGGTGTTGGTGGACCAGGTCAGGTTTTCTGTGATGTGGGTCCCCAGGAATTTGAAGCTGGAGACACGCTCCACCTCCATGCCGTTGATGTGGAGGGGGGTGTGGGTGCCTCCTTTCTCCTTCCTGAAGTCCACGATGATTTCTTTTGTTTTGCTGGTGTTGAGGAGTAGGTTGTTGTTCGCACACCAAGCAGCAAGGTGTTTGACCTCTGCTCTGTATGCCGACTCGTCATTATCACTGATTAGTCCTATCACGGTGGTGTCATCTGCAAACTTTATGATGGAGTTGGATTCATACATAGGTCTGCAGTCGTGGGTGAAGAGGGAGTAGATGAAGGGGCTCATCACACAACCTTGTGGAGTACCAGTGCTGAGTGTGAGGGTGGAGGATGTGATGTGGTCTGACCTAACATGCTGTGGTCTGTTGGTCAGAAAGTCCATGATCCAGTTGCAGAGGGAGGTGCTGATTCCAAGGTCTGTGAGTTTTGTGATTAGCTTGGTGGGGATGAAAGTGTTGAATGCAGAGCTGAAGTCTACAAACAGCATTCTTGCATAAGTGTTTTTATTGTCCAGGTGTGAGAGTACACAGTGCAGCGCTGTGGAGACTGCATCCTCTGTACTCCTGTTGTTGCGGTAGGCATATTGGTGTGGGTCGAGTTGTGGGGGGCAGACAGTTTTTGAGGTGTGCCAGGACCAGCTGCTCGAAGCACTTCATCACTATGGGAGTCAGTGCCACCGGGCGGTAGTCATTCAGGCACTTTGGAGAGGAGTGTTTTGGCGCCGGTACAATGGATGTGGTTTTGAAGCACGCCGGTACTACTGCTTGGGCCAGGGACAGGTTGAAAATGTCCGTGAATACTCCTGAGAGCTGCTCAGCACAAGCCCTGAGCACACGTCCTGGAATACCATCAGGGCCAGCAGCCTTGCGTGCGTTGATGCGGCTCAGTGCGATCTGGACGTCTGTGTGTGAGAGGGTGAGTTGCTGAAGGTCTTCAGAGGGTGTGAGCTTTATGACCTTTTCTTTATTGTCCTTGTCGAAACGGGCATAAAAGTCATTCAGTTCGTTTAGAAAGGACACATCTATGGTTGCTGATGAGGTGTTGCTGTTCTTGTAGCCTGTGATGGCCTGGATGCCCTCCCACATGCGACGAGGGTCGGAGTTCACAAAGTGTTCCTCCACCTTGAGCTTGTGTTCGTGCTTGGCCTTTTTGATGCCCCTTTTCAGTTCTGCTCTGGATGTACTGTAGGCGAGTGCATCTCCTGATCTGAACGCGTTGTTACGTGCTTTCAGTAGGAGTCGCACTTCCCTGTTCATCCAAGGCTTCTGGTTGGGGTATGTGGTGATCTGTTTCTCTGTGGTAACACTGTCAATGGTGGTGCTGATGTGCTCCACTACTGCATGAGTATAAGGGGCCGTTTACACAGCGTAGGATTCAGTCGACTCCGGGAAGATTTCATCGCGGATTAGCCTTCTGTTAACATGGAAACGGTGCCTAGAGTGCCTCAATCCGGAAACTTTTGATACCAGGGTCCAGGGTGGAATGTTATCGATACGCTCCGCATTTCAGCTTCGTGTTAACGCGAATCGGAGCATTCCGGGGTAAAATATGACGTCACTGCATGCGCGCACAGCCAAGAACCGCCAGTTAACCCACTCCAGGCCAGTTGGTGGCGATAATGCACCTCCAAGCTGGTTTGCCAGCCTCTATGACACAATAAAGCTGCAGAAAAAGAAGGAACAACCACAACAACAATGGCCGGTTCCAGAACAACATACATGCTGCTAACTGTGCTCAGTTTGCTGTCGCTTCTCCACCAAAAGTTAGACTTACTGCGTCTACACTCTTACCAGCGGAGATGCATTTCTTATATTCGCCAATGCCTGAGTCAATCCCTAACGTACCATCGAAGGAGGACAGTTAGGAGATCGCCAGTTACTGGTCTGGCATGGCCACTACAGCGTATTCAGCCGTGCTCGCGGACTCATGCTAATGCAGATCGTTATCATAGCGGCTTCGTCTTAACGCGGAATGATTTTATAACGCAAAGGAGAAATCTTTGCGGAATTAGATCCTAGTGTTGCCGTGTAAACGTACCCTAAGAGTCAGTGTCAATATGGGAGCCACAGGTAGCCTGGGAGGCAAACACACTCCAATCTGTGTCCTTAAACCTGTCCTGGAGTACCGAGTCTACCCCCGCAGGCCATACCTTGATGGTCTTCACAGTTGGTTTCACACGGCTGATGAGTGGTGAATAGGTGGGAGTGAGGAACAAAGAGAAATGGTCAGATTGGCCCAGGTGGGGGAGGGCGGTAGCCTTGTAGGCTCCAGGGATGTTGGAATACACATGATCCAAAGTCTTGTTTTCTCTGGTGTGGCAGGAGACATGTTGCTTAAATTTGGGAAGTACAGTCTTTAGATTAGTGTGGTTGAAATCGCCAGCTACAATGAATGCGGCCTCTGGGTGTGTTGTTTGTTGTTTACTGATGGCAGTGTGAAGTTCAGTCATTGCTTGTTTGCCATCGGCGTCTGGGGGTACATATACAGCTGTTATGATAGTAGATGTAAACTCTCTCGGCAAATAAAAAGGTCTACATTTAACCAAGAGAAACTCTAGGTTCGCTGAGCAGTGGCTTTCAACAATGACAGTCTGTGCACCAAGCCTTGTTGACATAAATACACAACAATGGTTCTGCTGGTGTTGGGTCTATTCCTGCTGGTTCTGCTGGTGTTGGGTCTATTTCTGCTGGTTCTGCTGGTGTTGGGTCTATTCCTGCTGGTTCTGCTGGTGTTGGGTCTATTCCAGGGATTAAAGTTCTCCGTCACCACGACGGATTTCCGTCAAATGGAAAAATTGAGGGGGGAAAAAAGTCATATTGAAGTAACTTCCCCACGTGTTTCGCGGAGTCCAGTCGGCACCGCGATCCTGTCCTGGGTCTGCTGTCCTGGGTCTGCAGGTGTTTAACACAGGCACGCCACGCACAGGGGGCTGATAGGTTTAACAGTGATGATAATAAGATGAATTCTTTATTTTTATGTCGGGAGGACAGATTGATGACTATTTATCTTTGGAAGGAAACGCTGCTCATTCTGTGCCTCAGAAACACATGGACAAGTTCAGCTTTACCGAAGTTCAGCCTCCAGACGCTAACTTTAGTTTAGTGCTAACAAGTAGCTTTCATTATGAAAGAACCACAGCGAAAAGGGAAGAAGACAGAACTGATCTACATGGACCTTCATGTTTGGGTTCATAGCTTATCTCCTCTTGCCGGTATATGACTAGTGTGTGTGTTTGTGTGTATGTGCCCTTCCCGTGCGTGCGGCTGTGCGCGCCGCGGCCTTACGCGGTTATGCGCCCGACTGCATAAGTGCTTTATTTGGACCCGTTTAGCATCTTATTTCTATCTGTACGGTACAGTACGAAGATAAAACTGAACGAATGAGTAACACCCTTGGTATTTGCAAAGCCACTGTATTTGAAATACCTTCAGAGAGGATCTGGAACGGAATATAATTTCTGTTTCAGTTGACGTAATTTCTTCCAATCAAAAGAGAACATGATATTGGCGGGAGGGGGTTGTGGACGCAGGTTTGACGACGTACAGATTATTTTGGCTAGCATATACGACATCATGGACACGTTTGTAGAGGAAGGTGCTGAAGTGGTAACTATTGAGAGATGCGTGAAAAATAGATGGAGATGGGCATGGCCTCTGCTCCAGGCAGAGCCTCCACCTCCTCTGCTCCAAGCTCCACTGTCCCTGCAACAACCTCCACCTCTACTGCTAAAGTGAAAGTTCTACTAATGTGCCATGTGTCTCTGGAAAAAAAACAGAAGTGTACATCCGGAATGACCAAGCTTGAAACTTTTGGTTTCAGTACCAAAAAGCAGAAAAAAATAAAAGATTAGTTGGTTAGGGTTACATTTACACAGACATTTTCCCCAAAATTCATGTGCTGTTGGAGTTATGTTTTAGGAGTTCCTAAATTGTTAAATAAAAAGTTTTTCTCTCATTTTTTGCAGTAAGGTTTTCTTCTAGTTATAATTTTCACTTGCTTCAAAGGTTTTCATACCCTTTAAAATCAACCACAGAGCACTGAAATTGACCTGAAGCTTTAAAAATTTTCTGGGGGACGTCCCCCAGATCCCCCACCAATACCACTCATGACATTTTTTCTATCCATGTTATTAATCTTCTACACCTGTACACTCTCCCATTCAGTGGGTTTTACAGTATTGCCAAATTTGACTATATAAACTTGTACGCTATAGTAGTATTGTACTGCATCATTTTTAATGGTGGCCAATGATTTTGACCAGAAGAAAATTTTCAGTCAGATGAAAAATTTTTGCTTTAATCCCTGGTCTATTCCTGCTGGTTCTGCTGGTGTTGGGTCTATTCCTGCTGGTTCTGCCGGTGTTGGGTCTATTCCTGCTGGTTCTGCTGCTGTTCCCTCTAATGTTCATAGTCTGACCACATGTTGTCATGATCTGCTCTGAAGGTTACTCTGACAGCCATCCATGAGAAGATGGAGGCCGAGGTGCACAGCCTGCGCAGTCAGCTGGAGACGGAGAAGGCGCACTTTAAAAAGATGCAGATCGACCTTCAGAAGGAGCTCAATGTGGCGTTTGCCGAAAACACCAAACTCATCACTCTGCTGGACGGCAAAGTTCCAAAAAGTAGGTTTAAACTTAGAGCCTGAGGAATGGATGTCTACAAATGAGGAGGAGGAGGATGCACCTGCTGTGGTGTCACCTGTGAATATATTCTGCTTAACGGAAAGCAGCAGTTTTTAGGTTTTAAATATGCTGTTGAGTCTGTCGATACCAAATGGGAGTGGTGGTGGTCTTTAAAGGTGGGGTCTGAGATCTTAGAAGAACGGTTCGAGCAAGCAACATTTTGAAAATACTCAGTTCAACAGTCCAAACCCCTTTCTTCAGACGTCCCTCCGAAGCCACGCCTCCAGAGTACTGACACGCGCAGTGCTTGTTCCCGAGGGTTCACCAGCGCTGCACAGCAACAACTCGCCGGCTGAGGTTCTGCTCTGCTCTGGACCCGGGTTGGGCTCTGACGCCGTCTACAGTCCAGTCCGGTCTGGCCGAACCGTCTCTGACACCGGCTAAGGCTCCGCCCCCTGCTTCACTCCCGTACGCCTCGGGCTCCTACCCCGACTACGGCCCCGGCTGAGGCTCTGGCTGGCGTATCCATGCACAGCTCATTCAGTTTCCTCTAACATCCCCACTCTTCCAGAACAGCCCCAGTTCAGACCTGTGGGACTAATGTTACATTTCCTACTGGTTTATGTTGTGACAAACAGTTTGCAGGTGAACTTTCCATCCTAATAGAACTAATATAGCCAGGTTCTGGCTACGCTTCCTGTACAAGCGCTCCAGCCTGTGGGAACGTGAAGAGGGGTATGAACGGAGGGGGGAGGGGTGAATGACAGTTGAGTTTGATAGACATATCACTGTTCAATCATTTTGAGTGGGCGCTCAAAATGATTGGATGGTGTTTTTTCAGTCCTGTCTGTTCCACAGGTGACTGATTTTTTTTATTTTTGTGTTAGAGCATTTAATTAATTAGTTGTAATCGGGGTGTGAAGGGGATTTAAAGGAATATAATCAAAAATGCTCCAGAAAAACATCTCAGACCCCACCTTTAACTTCTAGCTTTGAAATTTTCATGAGCTCTCTTTTTATTGTTTTTAAATGAATATTTGGTTTTTAATTTCCACCTTGGGTTTCTTTTTTTTTAAGTGACTGGAATACTTTTCATTACTAGTGGCGTTGGTCTTAGTCTTGGTTTTCATGTCCTGAACTCTGCTTTTCCAGGTCTGATCGACAGTGTGGAACTGGAGAGAACAGTGACTCAGCTGAATACAGAGCTGGCAGTGCGTTTGGAGGCAGAGGGAGTCCTCAGAGCCCAACTGGAGGAGCTGGAGTCACTGAGAGAGCTTCCAGTTCAGGTGGACCACCTGACCAAGCAGGTGAGACCACATGAAGCTGAAAGACAGTATTACTGCTGTTTGAGTTACAGCATGCAGCACTAGGCTCATGCTGATGTTGTTACCATTACTACTGTTATTATTGGGTTGAGCATGGTGATGATGACTATTATTTTATTTCATTTCTTCTTTTTCTCTTCTTCATCTTCTTTTCTTTTTCTCTTCTTTTTCTCCCTCTTCTTTTTCTCTTCGTTTTCTTTTCTTTTTGTCTTTTTCTCTTCTTTTTCTCTTTGTCTTCTTTTTCTCTTCTTTTCTTTTTCCCTTTTCTTCTTCTTTTCTTTTTCTCTTCTTTCTTCTTTTCTTTTTCTCTTTTTTCTTTCTTCTTTTTCTTTTCCTTTTCTCTTCATTTCTTTTCATCTTCTTTTCTTTTTCTTCTTCCTCTTCTTTTTCTCTTCATCTTCATCTTTTTCTCTTTTCTCTTTTCTTTTTCTCTTTTCTTCTTTTCTCTTTTCTTTTTTCGTTTTCTCTTCATCTTCATCATCATCTTCTTTTCTTCTTTTGTCTTCTCTTTTTCTCTTCTCTTTTTCTCTTCATCTTTTTCTCTTTTTCTTTCTCTTTGTCGTCAGCATCTTCATAATCTTCATCTTCATCAAGACTTTTATGTTTTTGGCCTGTGACTTTTGAGTGTGTTTAGTTGGTTTGTTCCTTTGGGGGTGGGAGGAGTGCACAAAGGAGAATTGCAAAAAGTAAGACCCAGTGTCACTATGTTAGTGCTGTATCTTTTGTGAAATAAAAAGATATTTAAAAAAATAAATAAATAAAAGACAGTAGCCCAACACTGTCTATATGACATGAATGAGAAGTGATGCTGTTGAATAGAATAGGACTGTAATGTCACTGTTACAGGAACAGTGGAAATCAGTTTATCAGCTCTGTTTCTTATTCAGCAGCAAAAACACTTAAAGTGCAAAGAGACTGTATAAAAATATCACACAAAATTGTATTGGAAAGTACTGACAATATACAAAAAATTACAAAGACATACCAAAATACACAAAAATCTTACTCTATACTACAGATGATAGAAATGTATACAACATGTAAGCATCAATACAGGCAGTATTTGATATGTACAGGGTAAGAGTGAAAGACAACATAAGTCATACTAAGTACACGGTACAATGAAATTGGAGAACTGCTTCCCATGGAACAAAAAAGAAAGCATGTGACAATAAAAACAAAACATATACACAGGTTATATAATCTATGTGTGCCAAAATATGCACATGTACAAAAATATTGTCGTTAGTTGATTGCTGCTGTTTGACTGTGTGTGTGTGTGTGTGTGTGTGTGTTTTGTCAGGTGTCTGAACTGAGTGCAGAGCTGTTTGCCGTCCAGTCACAGAAGGACAGTCTATTGTCGGAGCTCACCAACCTGCAGGAGAAGGTAGAGACGGTGATGAGCTCTATTCTTAAAACATCTGAATGAAACAGAACCAGCATAAACATTTGATGTCAACACAATGATTTAGTCCTTTAACCCTTTCATTCATACTGGTCAGTACAGTGGACAGTTCTTCTCCCCCTGTTCTCTTGTATATTCATGGGTTTGGTTGCTTTAGTTCCATATCAGCTGACACAGTGGACACTTATCCATCATCCCATACACTGTAATTCATACCATTACTCTAACTTTGCTGTTCTAGATAAATGTGATCTGCAGTAACATGTTTGAGTGTAAAGAAAAAAAAACCCCTGATAATTGTTATTAGACTGTTATTAACAGGTTTTTTTGTTTGTTTGTTTGTTTTAAACAAAAAGTTGGGTTTTTTTTTGCATATTATCTCCATGAAGTGAGTAATAACTAGTATTAGAGTATGTTAAAATGTGAGAAAACATCAGATTAGCAGCATTAAACATGTTTTTATTTCATAGTTTTCACACAGTATATCAGTAAATACATGGTTTTTTGTTTCTAAAATTAAACACATGGTGTCCAGGGGAGTGAACATTTTTGTAACCACATGAAAAATAGGTTCATTCAAAAAAATTCAATTGAATTGTTTTGGGGTTTGTTTGTTTTTTTTTGGGGTGGGGGTTACCGTAGGCACACTTTTAAATACACATGCTCACAGATGATCATAAACAAGAGATAAGAGGTAAACATACTCAGTATGGGGTTTTACATAGAGCTGAGGTATCACATCTGCTTGAGTTTAGAGTCAGATGACACCAGTCCATTTTCTGTGACCCTGCCCACCTAGCACAAGGGGGTCAGCCCAGAGTTTGAAGATCAGTTTATAAGAATTATAAAAGTGATGTGCATTGGAATGTCTGGATCCATTTTCCCTGTTTGGGGTGTGGATCCTCAGCTGAGTTATATTTTGTTTGTGATTGGGTCATGTCAATAATAAATTTGTAAAAATGAGACCTTAAAGAATCCGGACTTTTTCTTGGAGCTTCCAACAAAAGAACACGTTAACAAATCTCTGAGTCACTGTATAGTGTTATTAAAAAAAACCCAAAAAAAACCAAAACATGCTTCTTGACCTCACTGAGGCACAGGATTGGAGCCATATTTAATGTTTGCTGAATTACCAAAAATAGACACTTGCCCAATAAAGGGTTAAACAGTCAAAATTCATTCATTCATTCATTTTCTGAACCCGCTTTATCCTCACTAGGGTCACGGGGGTCGCTTGGAGCCTATCCCAGCTACATAAGGGCGAAGGCGGGGTACACCCTGGACAAGTCGCCAGTTCATCGCAGGGCTGACATATAGAGACAAACAATCACTCTCACATTCACACCTATGGGCAATTTAGATTAACCAATTAACCTATTAGTGCATGTTTTTGGATTGTGGGAGGAAGCCGGAGTACCCGGAGAGAACCCACGCAGACACAGGGAGAACATGCAAACTCCACACAGAAAGGTCCCACCCCCCGTTGACTGGTGTTGGAATCGAACCCAGGA
The DNA here is from genome assembly GCF_902148855.1 of Sphaeramia orbicularis. Classification (NCBI taxonomy): domain Eukaryota; kingdom Metazoa; phylum Chordata; class Actinopteri; order Kurtiformes; family Apogonidae; genus Sphaeramia; species Sphaeramia orbicularis. Next base: position 715,008 of record NC_043979.1, on the reverse strand, counting down.
CCTTCTTGCTGTGAGGCACGAGTGCTAACCACTGCACCACCGTGTCGCCCGAAAATTCAAAATTCAGACCAATGCAAATTTTCTGTTTCTTTCTTTTCAGAATGTAGAGACTCAAGAGGAGCTCCAACACAACTGTGATCAAATGAACGTCCATAAGCAGAGGGAGTCTGATTTAGAGCAGGAGGTGGTCAGACTGTCCCAGGAGCTTCAGTGTTTAAGAGCTGAGAAGGACTGTGCCCTGGCGTCTAGTGCTCCCAGCTCTGCAGAGGACATGGACAAACTGCTGTCCACTGTGGCCGCTCTGACCGCAGAGAGAGACCAGCTGAAGACAGACATGCAGGAAAATGTGGACATGGTGCGACGCTCTTTACTAGTTTGACTGTTCAGTCATCGCATTTTTAATATTTACAGCACAGAAGGAAAATGTTTCCTACTGTATTTGTCAAACAGATGATCGAGAATCAGGAGGAGCTCAGGGCTGCTCTAGAGAAGAATCGTAAACAGAAGGAGCTGATTGAAGAGTTGGAGGCAGCAGAAACCTGTAAACAGGACAGTCCAGACAGAGACATGAACGTACAGCTGGAGGAGCTGCAGATGCAGGTGAGGAACCGCTCATTCTTCTGTTTTCATGTTCTTCTAGATAGCTGACAGTGGAGACAAAGTACTGTGACAGCAACAAAAATCGGGCGTGATAACGCTGGTATTTGTTTTTATTTGTTTATTTTTTTAACCGGTCATGTTCAACAATTTGGCCTCCAATATAAGTGGTTGCTTGATAGTTTTGATCTAAGAAGGTTTTGAGCCTTAGATCAATTCCCCCTATTGGTTGGACTTAATTTTTTTTGCAGGGTTTGTACAGGTGCTTGAAATCCTTGAAAATGCTTGAATTTCAATGTTGTGTTTTCAAGGGCTGAGAAGTGCTTGAATTTTAGTTCAATTATACCTCAGTGATGTGTTTTATTTATTTATTTGTAATATTAACTCTGCCAGGTTAGATGCCAAGCTAAAGCTACTGACAGAGAGGTGATATATTTAGAAAAATAAAACCTTATGTCAAAAAAGAAAATTAGTGGGTGTTCTCAGGTTGACTCCGGGTACATTTTTATCTCAGTCTTTGTCTTGATGCGAGTGTATCTAAAGAACACCAAGTGGTGTTGTGTTTGTGTTCTCCTTTAATTTCTAAACTTTTTGCTATTATGAAACATAATTTTAGATGTTTATAGCATAATGCAATGTACATCATTGTGATTAAAAGTGAAAAAAATAAAAATAAAAAATGAGTATTTGTATTCCTGTAGATATGGATTTTACTCTAGCGATTGAAAATGACCCTTACAACTACTTGAATTTGACCTTGTAAAATGTGTACAAACCCTGAGCTTATTGCTGTATGGATATTACCTGATGGGAGAACAGGACAAGGTTGGACACAAACAAACCCTGAAACAGAAACAAACAAAACAAAAGACTAACCACAGCAATAGAAGAACATCAGTGAACTGAAGAACAGAATAGTCTGACGTCACAATAACTAGTAGAAAACAACAAATGGAAAAAAAAAGAAACAAAAATAGCGACAGAACTACATTGGTGAATTTAAAGGAAAATTACTTAAAAGCAAAAAAAACCCGAACATATCAACAATCTGCTGTAGGTGTGTGTGTGTGTGTGTGGGGGGGGGTATGTGCATAGGAAGTAATGACTGCATTTTGTTAAATAATTCATAAAATGAAGTCCAACTGTTAAACTATGATAGAAACTTATTACCTCCGCCAAGGAGGTTATGTTTTTGCCAGGGTTTGTTTGTTTGTCTGTCCGTTAGTGTGCAACATAACTCAAAAAGTTATGGACAGATTTGGATGAAATTTTCAGGGAAATGTTGGAAATGGGATAAGGAAGAAATGATTAAATTTTGGTGGTGATCGGGGGTGGGGGGGCCCACGGGGGGGGGGCCACTGATCAGCCTTGGCGGAGGTCTGCGCTCTCTGAGTGCTTCTAGTTCACTATGAATTTATGACAACAGGTGCCATTTTATGTTGAACTACAAAAGGTCTCTTTGAATTTTCACATCATTCTAAAACAAAAGCCAGAAGGTGAGTGGAGTTGAAGGTTTTCATCATGTCGCTGCGCACCATGACATTTAAAAAAAAAAAAAATAAATAAAGCAGTATCACATTGTCAGCAAAAGTCATCTTTGACATAAAGCCTGTCCATGTTTGTGTGTGTTGCCCCTGACAGATAAAGAGCATGAGTGAGGAGCTGCAGAGTGTGAGAGCAGACAGAGACAGACTGTTGAATGAGAGGACAGAGGACAGTCACAGGTCCAGCCAGGACATGGACCAGCTGCTGTGCACAGTGACCACTCTGACTGAAGAAAGAGATCAGCTGCAGGATATTCTGGAGGAGCTGAGACAGGACAAACAGCAGCTCAGAGCACAACTGGAAGACCAGCTGGACACACTACAGTCTGAGGTTGGACTGACAGGAGTTTAAATAACCTTTATTTTATACGTCATAGCCTTGCAGGTGTAACGCAGGTTACGGGAAAAAGCCAGATAACCATACTGAGAACTGTTGAGGTTTACATGTGCTTCAGAATACTGTCAGTTTTACAGAGGAAAAGGGGTTGATGTGTGGATGACGCCCATTTTTCAGATGAGCACTGCTGCGTCACTGCCTTCCTGCACTGTTCTACTGGGAGGATTAGAATGTCCACAGTGGATCTCATAAACCCAGACCTCATTCAGAGGTGATCTGGGCTGCAGTTTGGACTTAATGTGTCCAAGACCACACTGTGGGTTCTCAGTCTGAACAGACCTGTGATGTGTCAAAATCTACGATTACTTTTTGTACGGTCTGAAAACAGAACCAAAAGGATGTGCAGAAATGCAGCTTCCTCCCAGACCACCTGGTGAACGTTCACAGTTTGTCTCACATGGACACTTATGGGGCTGTGACCTCCAGTTAGAGATAAAACTATGATGGAATCTTCACAGAAAACAGTTCTCTAACAAATATTCTACTTCTTTTATGCCGCGTTTCCACTACGTGGAACCGACTCGACTCCACTCTGGTTCCAGGTCCTATTCCAGAGCGCTTCCATTACAGATACTACCGACTTTCCGGTACCTGGACGTCATAGCGATGCGGCGCGTTACTTCTATGTCGTCTGCTCACAGTTGCTGATAAACTCGCTCATTGCATCTTGTCTCATCAAGCTCATGCAGAATTTTTCCGTCTGAACCTCCTGGACAAACCATGGTGTAGTTTTACAGGCTGTCATCATGTGGATTCACCTACTGACAGATTTAGTGTCAACTTCCGCATCTGTTTTTTGTAAAATGGCGGGTCACAGAGACGACTCTGACCAATCAGTGGTCTGCAGTGTTTATGCGTCACCTTTTAGTGTCTGGTCCCCAGTCTGCGAACCTCAGCGGAGGTGATACCAAAAAACTCGTACCGGGTACCAGATTCCAGGTCCTTTTTCATAATGGAAACGCAAAAAGGTTGAGTCGAGTTGAGCTGATACCACGAAGCGGAACCACGGCATTCTATTACCTGGGGGGTCTACTGAAGTACCACTTTCCTTACTCTAAATGTACAGCTTTTATTTCTCCTCTATCATATAACTGTTGGACCTTCTAACATGGTCTGTGTGTAAAAAGCATCAGTCAGTTGAAGGTGTGATCCACATCATGAGGATGACACCACCTCTGCACTGTTTGAAGTCAGAAAAAGGCTTCGAAGTCATGATGGAATTTGTGTCCACAGACAGTAAAAATACAGCCCACTCAAAATGACATTCTTCTGCAGATAATTGAATGCATGTGTTGTCCCCCACTGTTTGAACAGATAACCCATCTGAATGCTTCTGTCCACACTGTGAATGAGCAGAAGAGGCAGCTGGAGGAGGAGCTGCATCACAACATCCACATGGTGACGATACACACTGACTGAGAGTTTAGCAGAGTTTGGAAGGGTGCAGATTTTACACTGTGGTTTGGCAGGAATTCATCTGCACTTTCTGCTCTTGGTGACACATTTTCACAAATGTGCAGAATATTTTAGATTTGTTTTCTGTTTTATTTTACACTTTAGACGTTGCAGCATTACTACGTTATCACTTTATTAACTTTCCTGCACTTTCTACTGTTAATGACACACGTGTATTTATTTTTTTGTTTTTTTTTAGGTATCCACAACTCAAGAGCTTCTGAAGTCAGTTCAGGAGGAGCTTTGTGAACAGAAGCAGATAAACTCTGATCTGAAAGCTCTGAGACACAACGAGGAGACCTTAAATCAACAGGTTGGTGTGTCAGAGCTCAGCTCTAAGTCCCAAAATGTTCACTCCATGATTCTAACTGTGTCCGTTCTATAGGTCCAGACGCTGACAGAGAAACTGCAGAGCACTGAAGCTGAGAGGGACCATCTTCTGTCTGAGAAGCAAACTGACAGTCAGAGCTCCAGCCAGGAGATGGAGAAGCTGCTGTGCACAGTGACAGCTCTGAAGGAGGAGAGAGATCAGCTGCAGGACATTCTGGAGGAGCTGAGACAGGACAAACAGCAGCTCAGAGCACAACTGGAAGACAGGGTGGACACACTACAGTCTGAGGTTGGACTGACAGGTTTTACTTTGAAAATTACACTTACATTCATCAGCCATAGCTGTATTAACCCTTTCATGCATGAATTATGAGAGCCTTAATCTACATTTTTTTTCCCCCAATTGTTTTTATTCCTCTTTAGGCATAAAAAAAAATGCAATTGAATTTTAATTTTTTAAATGAACCTATTTTTCACAGAGTTGCAAAAATGTCCACTTGGCTGGACACCATGCGTTTCATTTTTGAAGCAAAAACACATGCATTTACTGATACACTGTGTAAAATCTATGTAATAAAAAATATTTTAATGCAGCTAATGTGATGTTTTCTCACATTTTAACATACTCTAATACTAGTCATTACTCACTTCATGGAGATAATATGCAAAAAAAAAAAACCTTTTTGGTTTAAAAAACAAACTGTTAATTACAGTCTAATAACAATAACCAGGTCAAGGTTTATTTATATAGCACACTTAAAAATACACTACTGTGCCAAAGTGCTGTATATAATGCATATAATAATGAAACAGAAAAGGAGTAAAAGACAATAAATAGAATAAAACAATACTGGCACAGTTCGTGCATTAAAAACAATCAATTGATTTATTCTCAAACATGTTAGTGCAGATCAGGTTTATCAAAAACAGTAAAGTTACAGTAACAGTATGAATATTAGTGTATGGGATGATGCATGAGCATCCATTTTATCAGCTGATATGGAACTAAAACAACAAAATACATGAATATACAAGAGAACAGCTAGAGAACAACTGTCCACTGTAGTGACCACTATGCATGAAAGGGTTAAATATATCACCGGTGTCACAGTTGTACCAGAACAGCTGCTCAGAAGTTTGTATGGAAAGCTTTTGTTGATTTGGTTTGTAATGTTTGGATTTGTTTTCAGGCTGCACAAACTCAGAGTCTTCTCCATGCTGCTCAGGAGGAACTCCACCAGCAAAATCAGAAGAGTTCAGATCTGGTACAGCTCTATGAACTGAAGCTGAAGACATGAGTTAACACAGGGGTGTCAAACTTATTTTCTTCCAGGTTCCACATTCAGCCCAATTTAATCTGAAGTGGGCCGGACCAGTACAATAATAACATGATAACCAATAAATAATGACAACTCCAAATTGTTTTAGTGAAAAAAATGACATTCAATTATGCCAATATTTACATTTGCAATCTATCCAAACAAAAAGGGTGTGAATAACCTGAAAAAAATGCAATTTGTTAAGAAATACAAGTACAGTCTTATCAATATTTTTGCCTTGACTTATCATTTATAGGCTACATGTGCATCACAGATCAGATCTACAAAGGCACAAAACATTAAATAAAAGGCAGAATATAGTTAAAACTGTGCTTACTTTTCTTTAGACATTTCAGGTTCATATTTGTTCAGGTTATTCACATTTCATTGTAAAAGGATAGTTTGTTAATGTAAACATTTTCAGAATTTAATGTTTTTTGCACTAAATCAAAGACAAAACACTGGCGTTGTCATTATTTATAGGTTATTATGATGTTATTTTTGAGTTTGATGCCCTAACTTTGCACTTTGCAAATTCATCCCATGGGTCAGATTGGAACCTTTGGCGGGCTGGTTTTGGCTCCCGGGCCGCATGTTTGACATCTGTGAGTTAACATGTTCATACTGGAGCATTCAACGGTCTAACTCCAATGATGTCACATTCCATTTAAACAGATGAAGAGCATGAGTGAGGAGCTGCAGAGTGTGAGAGCAGACAGAGACAGACTGTTGAATGAGAGGACAGAGGACAGTCACAGGTCCAGCCAGGACATGGACCAGCTGCTGTGCACAGTGACCACTCTGACTGAAGAAAGAGATCAGCTGCAGGACATTCTGGAGGAGCTGAGACAGGACAAACAGCAGCTCAGAGCACAACTGGAAGACCAGCTGGACACACTACAGTCTGAGGTTGGACCTTTGAAAAATAACATGTGTATCATCAACTGTAGCTGCAGCAGATCACAGAAGAAGTTTACTTCAGGAAGAGTAGGCAGCAGGACAAGAACAAACCAAATGTAGACCAGTCCCACCATGGTGACGTACACTTCAAAAGCCTTTTGGCAGGGTACTCGTACCCCCAGGGGTACTGGAAATTATTTGGGAAAAATCCATTAAATAAGTCATCATGTACTGAACACAAAATAAATAATGAGAATTAATGCTGAAATATAAAACAATAAATGCATTCATATAATAGTTTTATTGTCTGTGGTAACATTTGAAGAGCACTTATATTTTATATTATTCAAAATTAGTTTGAGTAGATAAGGAATTATTTTTTGTTGATGAAAAGTTAATTTATTAATTAATGACCAATTTATTTATTTTTTTTATCAATGAAAGAGGGCACTTTTCAGTTTATATTTTACACAAAATGTACTTACACATTTTTTATATATATATTACAGTTAAATATATGTTGTTTGTTTTATATTTTCAAAACTTTGTAAACAGACATACTTTGGCACAGGAACAAATTTCGCCTTTTTTTTCTTTTTTTTCTATCAGAAAAAAATTTCTATCAGAATCTATCAGAAAATTTTTTTTTCTATCAGAAATACTGAAGTGAGAGTTGGGGGTATTTGGATTAAAAAAAAGTCTATTTCAGGGGGTACTCCACTGTAAAAAGTTTGAGGACCACTGCAGTAGGGGATAAATTTATTAACATGTCAGCATTTATTTTGTTCTAATGTAGTCATTTTCTTGAAACTGTGATCAGACGATGGCAGTACCAGAAATTCACACAAAGAAATCATCACATTACAATGTGCAAATAAAGTTTTATTTAATGAAGTGAAATGACACCGGAACAAAAATGGTTCAGACTTTCCTACAGCTGAGTGCAGAAGCCTTCATTTGTATTGATGGCTTAAGGCGTTTCCTTTGCTCAGCTGGGATGTTCCTCTGTCCACCCCAGGGGGCACTGTTGTCAGTGTTGAGCCTCATTTCCTTCCACTTCTACTGATTGACTGGGTCTTTTTATCCACTTAATTCTAGAGCAGTGGTTCCAACTGTTTTTTACTCCTGACCCCATTTTAACGTCACAAACTTCGGGCGACCCCAGACATTCAAAACGGAGACATTTTTTTTTGCTTAAATTAATTTGTTTTTGATCCTGTAATAGTTTTCTATCCTGTTTCAAATCCAGGTTAATTTTAGATGACATTTAGTCTATATAATGTATAATATTGTGGACAGAGGCAGTAAATCCAGGTGTAGATTACTGCACAAAGGGAGAATTGGATTTTCCTTGGTCAGGATATGTACGGTCAGTCCAGCTGTGATTTACAAGGCTGACAATTAATACTGAACAAACAAGAACTGAAACTATGAATTATGAAAGAGCTGCAGCGTCTGAAACTGACCACAATGAACATTTGACACAGAAACAGAACCACAGCGCTGCAGTTTCACACTCAGTTTGTCTGTTATGGATTAGGATTGGCTCTGTCAACTAAACACAGATTTTTTTATGAGTAAGTTTTTATTTTTATCAATTACTAGAAATTTCAGGCGGCCCCATTTGAATTCCAGGCGACCCCATGTGGGGTCCTGACCCCAAGGTTGAAAAACACTGTTCTAGAGAAAGGAAAAAAAATTGTCTTTCCAATAAGTTGTCATGTAAAATTTCCTGCCACAGATGGGAGACCTCTTTGGTCTCTTTGACACCCTTCCCCACTGTCCTCTGTAATGTTGAATTTATGTCTCTGTCCTCCCTAATCTATGTAGTGGAGCTTTGTCAAGTAAATGCACACAGAGTCAAGTCAAAGTCGGAGATTGAGCCGAACTGGAGCCACATAAAGTGTTTATTCATGCATTAAATAAACACTGAGTTTATATCTGCAGAAACAACAGACTTTTCACTCTGGGAGTCCACTTTTATATTGTCAAAAGTAGGTTGGGTTTAGCTACAAATCACACCCATTTTTATCATGTTTTGAACATTAATCTCGTCACGTCGGAAGCCCCCCTTCTTAGCTTGTCTCCGATAGAGTAAGGTCTTTTTGGTGTCTGTCAGGATTGGTCAAAACATATACATATGCAACTAATTCCCAGTATTAGTTTATCATATATTAATATGTAACTTTTTCCCAGAATATGTAAATTATTTCCCAGATTGTCCAAAATTTCCACTCATGTGTACTTCTTTTGTGCACCATGTTTTCCGAAACTTTCCATGAGCTCATATGTTCTTTCTGCCCGCCCTGTTTTGTAACTTTCCATAAATTCACGTGTTCTTTCGATGACTACACGTGTTTGTTCTTTTGTGGGTCTCCCAGGAAGAAAAAGTCAGCTACTCTGTTACAATCTACACATTACACCAAGAATAACTTCTGGCATGCAAATGAATACAGGTTAAATACTTTTGAATACAAACTGAATACTTTTGATTAAAATACTGATTTTTTTGACACCACAAAGTGTTGAAACATTGTCCTTCTTTAAAGCTGCGTATGACTTTCATCATTAATATTTCCTCAAATTCATTAAACCAAATTTGTTAAACCAAATTATGGTCGTACTGCAGCTGCGTGGAATTCATATTTCCCACAATCCACTTCGCAAACAAAATTTCCAAAAACGGCCCGAGTGACGTATTTGTTTAGTATGTAAACCAGGGGTGTCAAACTCATTTTGGTTCAGGGGCCATATTTAGCCCAATTTGATCTCCAGAGGGCCGGACCAGTCAAATAATAAAATAATAACCTATAAATAATGACAACTCCAAATTTTTTAGTGAAAAAAAAAAACATTAGATGATGAAACTATATCTATCCAAAACAAAAACGATGGGAGTAACTGGAAAAAAATGAAATTTCTGAAGAAAAACAAGTACAATTTTATCAGTATTCTGCCTCACCTTATGATTTCTACATGTGCATTACAGATCAGATCTACCAAGACACAAAACAGGCAGAATATTGTTAAAATTGCACTGATTTTTCTTTAGACATTCCAAGTTGTTCATATTTGTTCAGGTTATTGACATTTTATTATTAAAGGATGTCAGAATTTAATGTTCTTTGCAATAAATCAAAGAGAAAAAAATGGTGTTGCCATTATTTAGAGGCATAATATTCTATTATTTTTCTCACATTAAACCAAGAAGAAAATTTGGAGTCATTTTTTCGAGGTTATTACGCTATTATTTTTGCATTTGATGCCCTTGACTGTTAATTTCTTGAGGGTAATTTTTGCACTTTGTAAATTCATCTTGCGGGCCAGATTGGAACCTTTGGCGGGCCGGTTTTGGCCCCCGGACCGCGTGTTTGACACCTGTGATGTAAACAAACAGGTGCTTGTGATGGAGTCCACTTCGAAGTTGTTCACCATGAGGGAAGTGATTCAGGTGCATTGGCATGGAAAGACTAACGGATTAGAGATGAGGAGGCTGTCACTGGGGTTGGACACATCTGAAGAAAAATGAGTGATGAAAGTCCAGCCATGTGTCATTATCCTGTTGAATGACTCTAGTTTTCCTGTGCCATCCCATTTCATTAAATATAACTATTTATGGGTCATGATATAGTGATGTCTTAATCTGGGGATTTCTGAAGGTGATACAAAAGGTTGGTCAAGGTCACTCAAATGTACCCTTTTCAGACCAGGATCAGCTCATCACTACTTCCCTGCATTTTTCTGTGGGAAGTATTTGAATTTTCTCCTTTTTTGGGGACAGGTCTAAACTCATAGATTAACAGTTAAACATGTTTTGTGCTATACTAAACGTCGCACATATTTAGATTGATTTGAAAATACCACTGGAGGAATTCATGTGTGTATTGTCCCCCACTGTTTGAACAGATAACCCATCTGAATGCATCTGTCCACACTGTGAATGAGCAGAAGAGGCAGCTGGAGGAGGAGCTGCATCACAACATCCACATGGTGACGATACACACTGACTGAGAGTTTAGCAGAGTTTGGAAGGGTGCAGATTTTACACTGTGGTTTGGCAGGAATTCATCTGCACTTTCTGCTCTTGGTGACACATTTTCAAAAATATGTAGAATATTTCATATTTGTTTTCTGTTTTATTTTACACTGTAGACCAGGGTCGGCAACCTTTACAGCCTAAAGAACCATTTTTGTCTCGAAAAAAAGAAAGAAATCTGACCAGAGCCATGAAAAAAAAAAAAAGTAAACCCATCTACATTTTACCATGAGGTGGCTGCTCTGCTGTAGTGTATTTGGGATTAGTTTGCTTTTTAACTTTTTTTAACTTTTAACTTACTTTTTAACTGCAGTAATGCAATGTCTGGTGCATTTATGAAATTATACAACTACAAGAAAGAAAACATTCCAGATTTGTACAATTTTTTAAATGATGGACACCATTTCCAGAACATAATGTAGTAGTGCAATGGAGAAAAAGTGCAACTTTCATGTATAGTGGCTTACTTACAAATAATGACCAAATGCAAATTGACCATCTTGTCTGGAATTTGGGAAGAAAATAATCCATTTTGGTTTTTATGCTGTGAAAAAATGATTTCATTCCATGTGAGACCTGCGCATTTCTGCAGATGGACAAAGTTGGAATAGATTTAGGCCAATAACAATGTTAAAAAGCAATGACTCATTCAGTTTATTTCAAAATGTTCCTTAGGTTTTTTGGCCAAAGGAGCCATAGACAGATGCTAAAGAGCCATATGTGGCCCTGGAGCCACAGGTTGCCCACCCCTGCTTTAGACGTTGCAGCATTACTACATTATCACTTTGTTAACTTTCCTGCATTTTCTACTGTTGATGACACACGTGTTTTGTTTTGGTTTTTTTTAGGTATCCACAACTCAAGAGCTTCTGAAGTCAGTTCAGGAGGAGCTTTGTGAACAGAAGCAGATAAACTCTGATCTGAAAGCTCTGAGACACAACGAGGAGACCTTAAATCAACAGGTTGGTGTGTCAGAGCTCAGCTCTAAGTCCCAAAATGTTCACTCCATGATTCTAACTGTGTCCGTTCTATAGGTCCAGACGCTGACAGAGAAACTGCAGAGCACTGAAGCTGAGAGGGACCATCTTCTGTCTGAGAAGCAAACTGACAGTCAGAGCTCCAGCCAGGAGATGGAGAAGCTGCTGTGCACAGTGACAGCTCTGAAGGAGGAGAGAGATCAGCTGCAGGACATTCTGGAGGAGCTGAGACAGGACAAACAGCAGCTCAGAGCACAACTGGAAGACAGGGTGGACACACTACAGTCTGAGGTTGGACTGACAGGTTTTACTTTGAAAATTACACTTACATTCATCAGCCATAGCTGTATTAAATATATCACAGGTGTCACAGTTGTTCCAGAACGGCTGCTCAGAAGTTTGTATGGAAGGCTTTTGCTGATTTTATTTCTAATGTTTGGATTTGTTTTCAGGCTGCACAGACTCAGAGTCTTCTACATGCTGCTCAGGAGGAACTCCACCAGCAAAATCAGAAGAGTTCAGATCTGGTACAGCTCTATGAACTGAAGCTGAAGACATCAGTTAACATGTTCATACTGGAGCATTCAACAGTCTAACTCCAATGATGTCACATTCCATTTAAACAGATGAAGAGCATGAGTGAGGAGCTGCAGAGTGTGAGAGCAGACAGAGACAGACTGTTGAATGAGAGGACAGAGGACAGTCACAGGTCCAGCCAGGACATGGACCAGCTGCTGTGCACAGTGACCACTCTGACTGAAGAAAGAGATCAGCTGCAGGACATTCTGGAGGAGCTGAGACAGGACAAACAGCAGCTCAGAGCACAACTGGAAGACCAGCTGGACACACTACAGTCTGAGGTTGGACCTTTGAAAAATAACGTGTCTTCATCAACTGTAGCTGCAGCAGATCACAGAAGAAGTTTACTTCAGGAAGAGTAGGCAGCAGGATAAATGGATATAATTTGGAGAATTTAATCCATGTGTCCAAGGACCGTGGGTTCTCAGTCTGAACAGACCTGTGATGTGTCAAAATCTATAATTCCATTCTGTACGGTCTGATAACGGAGCCAAAAGGATGTGCAGAAATGCAGCTTCCTCCCAGACCACCTGGTGAACGTTCACAGTTTGTCTCACATGGACACTTATGGGGCTGTGACCTCCAGTTACAGATAAAACTATGATGGGATCTTCACAGAAAAACAGTTTTCTAACAAATATTCTAGTTTTTTTATATTACCTGGGGGTTTACTGAAGTACCACTTTCCTTACTCTAAATGTACAGTTTTTATTTCTCCTCTATCATATAACTGTTGGACCTTCTAACATGGTCTGTGTGTAAAAAGCATCAGTCAGTTGAAGGTGTGATCCACATCATGAGGATGACACCACCTCTGCACTGTTTGAAGTCAGAAAAGGCTTCGAAGTCATGATGGAATTTGTGTCCACAGACAGTAAAAATACAGCCCACTCAAAATGACATTCTTGTGCAGATAATTGAATGCATGTGTTGTCCCCCACTGTTTGAACAGATAACCCATCTGAATGCTTCTGTCCACACTGTGAATGAGCAGAAGAGGCAGCTGGAGGAGGAGCTGCATCACAGCATCCACATGGTGACGATACACACTGACTGAGAGTTTAGCAGAGTTTGGAAGGGTGCAGATTTTACACTGTGGTTTGGCAGGAATTCATCTGCACTTTCTGCTCTTGGTGACACATTTCACAAATGTGCAGAATATTTTAGATTTGTTTTCTGTTTTATTTTACACTTTAGACCAGGGTCGGCAACCTTTACAGCCTAAAGAACCATTTTTGTCTCGAAAAAAAGAAAGAAATCTGACCAGAGCCATGAAAAAAAAAAAATGTAAACCCATCTACATTTTACCATGAGGTGGCTGCTCTGCTGTAGCGTATTTGGGATTAGTTTGCTTTTTAACTTTTTTTAACTTTTAACTTACTTTTTAACTGCAGTAATGCAATGTCTGGTGCATTTATGAAATTATACAACTACAAGAAAGAAAACATTCCAGATTTGTACAATTTTTTAAATGATGGACACCATTTCCAGAACATAATGTAGTAGTGCAATGGAGAAAAAGTGCAACTTTCATGTATAGTGGCTTACTTACAAAATATGACCAAATGCAAATTGACCATCTTGTATGGAATTTGGGAAGAAAATAATCCATTTTGGTTTTTATGCTGTGAAAAAATGATTTCATTCCATGTGAGACCTGCGCATTTCTGCAGATGGACAAAGTTGGAATAGATTTAGGCCAATAACAATGTTAAAAAGCAATGACTCATTCAGTTTATTTCAAATGTTCCTTAGGTTTTTGGCCAAAGGAGCCATAGACAGATGCTAAAGAGCCATATGTGGCCCTGGAGCCACAGGTTGCCCTGTTGTAGAATATTTTATATTTGTTTTCTGTTTTATTTTACACTTTAGACGTTGCAGCATTACTACGTTATCACTTTATTAACTTTCCTGCACTTTCTACTGTTAATGACACACATGTTTTGTTTTGTTTTTTTTTAAGGTATCCACAACTCAAGAGCTTCTGAAGTCAGTTCGGAGGATCTTTTGTGAACAGAAGCAGATAAACTCTGATCTGAAAGCTCTGAGACACAACGAGGAGACCTTAAATCAACAGGTTGGTGTGTCAGAGCTCAGCTCTAAGTCCCAAAATGTTCACTCCATGATTCTAACTGTGTCCGTTCTATAGGTCCAGACGCTGACAGAGAAACTGCAGAGCACTGAAGCTGAGATGGACCATCTTCTGTCTGAGAAGCAAACTGACAGTCAGAGCTCCAGCCAGGAGATGGAGAAGCTGCTGTGCACAGTGACAGCTCTGAAGGAGGAGAGAGATCAGCTGCAGGACATTCTGGAGGAGCTGAGACAGGACAAACAGCAGCTCAGAGCACAACTGGAAGACAGGGTGGACACACTACAGTCTGAGGTTGGACTGACAGGTTTTACTTTGAAAATTACACTTACATTCATCAGCCATAGCTGTATTAAATATATCGCTGGTTGCAGCTCAGAGCAGAACTGGAGGACAGGGTGGACCAGGTACATGTCACTGTAAATCTGCTGTAAATCTCCAAAGGGAACTAAATGTGTTCTCCAACACCAGATCTGTGCTGTTCAGGAGAAGCTGAACCAGCTGGAAAAGTTAAATATGCAGCAGTTTGGAAGAGAACCAGTGACGTGTCCATTCCAGTTTAGTTTTATTGAAGGGCATAATTTGTTGGTTATATACCTTAAAGCACAGGTGTCAAACATGCGGCCCGGGGGCCAAATCCGGTCCCCCAAACGGTCCAATCCGGCCCAACAGGATGAATTTCTGAAATGCAAAAATTACACTGAAGATATTAACAATCAATAGTGTAAAATCATTTTAGGTCAAGTCAGTCTAAAGTGGATCAGACCAGTAAAATACTATCATAATAATTTATCATGACACTGTTCCTCTTGAGTTCTCAGTCTATGAGTCAGAATCTCCATCTCAAATATTCCATTCACAGTTTGTATCCAGTCATTAGTTGTAGGTGGTTCTAATCTGCACCATTTTTTAGTAATGGCCTTTTTACAGGCTGTTAATAGTATTTTAAACAAATATCTATCATTTTTTCTTACATTATTACCAATAATACATCAAAAATATATTGTTTTTATGTTATTTATTATAATTTGACACTGTTTTATTAAATAGTTGTTATTCAAAGCATCCTAAAAGCACTTTTTACTGTCTGAGATGCAGATGTTCGTTCCTTTGTTGGGATTGAACTCAAATACTGTTCTGATGTTAGTTCTGAACTAATAGAATCTGAACATTTGAACAGGATCTGAAACTGTAATGTCTGTAAAACAGAATTTCAGTTTGAATACAGGAAGATTTTATGATAGAACATTAGATCCTGTTGGGATCAAATAAAATGTGTTTAGTATTTGTGCAGATTTCTGGTTTAATTCAATTCTTCCAGGAAAAATATTATAAAAATCTTAATATATTTATATATATGAATAAATGATTGTAAAATGAATAAATGATAATGAAAATAATAAAAAAAAAAAATTAAAAAAAAAAAATTAAAATTGCCTTTTTGACAGTATCGTGATATATTCTCTCGTGATTCAAGTACTGTTTGTATGGTATCACCAGATTCTTGCCGATACACATCCCTAATGTTTTGCAGGACAGTATCACTGCTGTAACTGGGATGTGACTGTGTGTCCTTTTATTTTTTGTTCCTTATTTTATCATTTGAATTCTGAACAGTACAAACATGAGGGACATTTGGGATCCATTGACCATAAAAAACACTTTGATAGTTGGCCTGATAGTTGGTTTTAGGCATGTGACGTTGAAATGAAATTAGTCCATTTCTCCCACTGATCATGACACTGCTCTTGAGTTTTTCAGTCTATGGCTCAGAATCTCCATCTCAAATATTCCATTCACAACTGTGACTGTGTTCTTATCATTGTCAGGTTCAGGAGTTGAAGGAGCAGCTTCAAACGTTCATGAGAAACAAGCTGAAGCAGAGGCCTCTCAGCAGGTTTGACTAAACTCTATTGTTCATAGGACTGTAACGGGACCACATTTTTTGGTTCAGTACATTTTGGTTTTGAAAGCCACAGTTCGTTTTTTTGTTTGTTTTTTTGTTTTTTTGTTTTTTTTTCCGGTTCGGTACGGGAATAAAGAAAACCCCTCAAAATGTCCTTTAAGACATTTATGAATTTTTGAACATTTTCCCCCAATTTTTGGACACAATAGAATATAGAAAACAGGAATAATGTAATTCTGCTGCTATAAATAAAATAGAAAATAAAACTAATTATTAATATTACTAAATGTATTTTAAACATTAGTATTGCACTTTTCCCTTAAAGGTAGTTTTGAACAAACAACAAAAATCTAATCCCAGTTCTGTCAGTTCACATACTGCAGAAAAAGAACAACAAAAAAATTCCACATGAAGTGCAACATTAACAAGAGGGTAAACTAGTATTCTGTTTAAACAAACTGAAGAGAAACACTGACAACAAATTGAACCAAATTATTTATTTTAGGACAGAGAACAAACAGTTTAGGCCACTATGTGTGTTTGTGTATGTGAGTGTGTAAGGGTTTTGTATTTTTTTTTGAGAGAGAGAGTTTTACAGCTACCGTGGTTCATAGTCAGTAAACAACGTCCGTCTTATTAACGTCTCTTTCCTCGTTGTCTTTCACCTGAACCTGAACTGATCCAAACTGGACTGTACTGATGGTGGAGGGTCTTCAGTCTCTTCCTTCCAGGTCCACATCATATTTGTTTTTTTGTTTTTTTTGTTTTTAACCTTGTATCAGCTGCTATTTCGTATTTTGGGTCAATGTGCGCTCCTTTAATATGTCCGTGGGGAACTTGCGTGGATTTAAAGTTCCTCATTGAACAACGGCTTTAGTTCATTTTTCTTTTTCTCAACATGCTGTGCCGTTTGGGTACAGCTGTGTACTGAACTGAACAGGTGTGTACTGAAACGGTTTCGGTTTGGTACATGTGCCGTTACAGGCCTACTATTTCATGACTTTGGATGTGGTTGTTGTGTTCAGCTGCTCAGTGAAGCCAACAGAACCATCTCAGAGCTCAGGGAGCAGCTGAGGAGTTCGGATCAGAAGGAGCTTCTATCGGCACTGCTGCAGAATTCCACTGTGGAGCTTCAGGTGATTGACCACAGACTGTCGAAGGCCCACACACACTCCCATGACCTTTGAGTTTTCTACTTTAGTCTGAGTGTAACGACTTCCCACTAATATCTCCGCAGACGGCCTTTAGGAACTTCCAGGGCTTCGCAGACACGTGTTCAAGCGTCTCCAGCATGGCCCGGGACCAGTGCTTAGGAGTCAAGTGTTCTCTGAACCCTCTACCTGAATCTAAATCTACCATGGCTGTGTACAGCGCAGTGTGTCGGCTGAGACTGCAGAGTCTGGACACTCTGGGACACATCGCAGTAAGTGTCATTCCATTTGAAATCAAACAGCTCCAGTTCTTTTTTATTTATTTATTTATTTTTAATTCTCTTCTTATTGAATGAATTCGGATATTTTTTTTCATACATTGAAAAACCAAACCAATACACAAACTATGCACATCCAGAGGTGGGTGTAAAAAAAACAAAAAAAAACAGAAACATTTACAGCAGCTCATCATGGTCCTGGCATACAGGATCTCAAAGTAAAGAATCAATGTTTTTTTATTTATTTTTTTACCTTTATTAACCAGGAAAACCTCATTGAGATTAAAAATCTCTTTTTCAAGAGCGTCTTGGCCAAGACGGGCAGCAGTACATTAAATGGTTACAGACACAGACTTCCATACATAAAACGAATACATAAAAAACACACAGACAAGTCAAACCTTCCAAAGTCAACTTTGCAAAAAGTGCCCATGAGATGAAGACAAAGTGTGTCAGGTACAACATCTGCAGACACATGTCTCTCCTCTCTAAGTCATACAACATCCTTTTAAACTGTCCAACCAAACCAGATCCCTCAGTTTCAGGTCTTTTTGTAGTTCATTCCAGGTGAATGGGCCGCCGAAACCTGAAGGCCTTTTTTCCCTGCTCAGTTCTAACTTTAGGAACAGACAAAAGAAAAGATCCTGAGAACGAAGATTATAAGCGTCTGTGGTCAGAAGGTAGGATGGAGCAGACCTAGAACAGACTTATAAATTAAAATATGCCAGGGACTCAGTCTGCGAGCCGACAAAGAAAACCATCCTACGTGATCATAAAGCAGACAATGATGGGTGAGATTTGAAATTGGTGATGAATCTCAGGGCTCCATGATACACACATGGATAGATAAATAAATAATGTATAAATGAAAACACAAAAACATATTTCCTTCAGAGGATTTTTGGGTACATATTCATGCATTCACCTCAGCAAAATCAGATCTGAAAGGCTTCACATATCTCACACATCCCTCCCAGTGTTGCACAAAAAATCCATCTTCAAAATTTACAGTGAAGGTTATTCTTTCCATCCTATAAATTCCAGTGGTTATGTCTGTCTAATTATTTATTGTTGGTTCTTCTTGTGTCATCCATCATTTAGTTATTACCTTTTTTCCTGCAGCTAGTAACATGCTGAATAGACATCTAAGTCGCTTCTCCTTTTTTCTAATAAGCACAAAACTTGTTTCCTTGCAGGAGCACCTTCAGGCACACACTCACTGCTACAAGAACCTGTTTGACGCCCTGATCAACAACGATCTCGCAGTTTTTGAGGAGCGGCGTCTGCAGGATGTGCTTCTGTGTAAAACACAGGCCCCCAGTTACTCCATTAAAGACGAGGACTTCCACTCACTGTGGAAACCCAGAGTCACAGAGCTGTTGGACAGGAGGCAGCTGTACCTGCAGGTAAACGCTGGTGGGTGGGATTCAGTGGAGGAACCGCAGCAAATACGTTCATGCTGCAGAAAACACATCAAGCTTCTTTAGTTGTTTTTTTTTTAAAATAATAATAATAGCCTAAGGTACTGCATAGAGCACATGTTGCTCCAAGCCATCTTCACAAATATAGAAAGGATGTGTTTCCAGTTTGTCTTAAATGTAGGACAGAAATTAGTGATCTACTCACTGTCTGGTCCTGTGTTAAATACAAAAATACTGGAATGACGTAAGTTCTCAAAATGGAGATTGAACTCGACCCGGTTCCTCTGCTTCTGGCCTTCCTAGTGTCCGTGTACCGGATGGTATCACAAAAACTGTATAATGTTATGGCTTTTTGTGCTAGGAAAAATATTCTACAGCACTGGATTTCAGATAAAACCCCCTCAGTTGTGGGGGGGCAGGGGATACTAATGGAATTCAAACCCCTGGACTTTCTGACCTGTCTCATGCACCACAAGACCAATGCCTTTGAAAGAATATGAAAACCATTCCTTGACTATATTAATGTGAATATATCTGCTATAACGACAAGAGCTTTTGTATAAAAATGATTTTCTTTTTTCCTATCCAGCTTCCATTGTATTGAATACTGTACTCTACCTTCATATGTCTAGCCTGAAAGATATGTGTATGTGCATATGTATACCTGTGTGTGCATTTATGCATGTATTATATATATATATCTATATATATATATATATATATATATATATATTATATAAAATTTATTTATTCATTCATTTATTTAGTTTCTGACCACTCCCAGCCTGTGTTTTGTGTTTAGTTTTATTATTTTGTTTTATGTGTGTGTGTTTCAAAAAGAAAAAACCCAATAAACAAATTTGTATTAAAAAAAAAAAAGATATAATCTGGTTTGACCTTGTACCTTGTTTTTTGTACCTTGTTTGCAGAAAATGGGCGGCACTTTGGAGAAGCTGCGGACCAACCTGGTGTCTTTTCGCAGTGAAGTGACCACGGAGCTCAGAGAGATGGAGTGGTTTAAGGAGCAGCTGAAGACCCAGACTTACAGTAACCTGGAAGGGATCCTGAACTGTGAGCTGGAGCGCAGGTCTGCTCTGATCCAGAACAGGACCAGGACTCTGCAGGTACTGCCCAGGTGGAAAATACTTGAGGGTACTTTTTATTTCTATCAGATGTTTGTCTGATGTCGTATCCATGTGACTGCTGCAGGACATGACAGAGGAACACACCGTCCTGATGCGGGAGCTGAAGCTGCTGGAGGTTCAGAGCCACTCTGAGCTCCGACAGGAGAAGAGGAAGAGGTCCACACTGCTGCAGGCCCTGGAGGGGGCGCCGCTCCAAACACAGGTGGACCTGCTCAAAGACAACCAGCAGCTGCTTCTGCAGCTGCAACAGGCTGAGGACCAGGTCAAAGTAAGTCCACCTGTCTGTTTCCACTGGACCAGCCCACTTATGTTAAGTCTGTAAAGAACACTGCCTTCAAGGGCTATGGCAATAATGGTAAAGACTACTTACCAGCTCAAATATTGCACACGAATGCTACACATATGCACATATTTTCCACTGGAGAACTGAGAAAAATTTGATCCACATGATGAAGATAACCTTTGACCTTTTCAACTTGGTGGAGAGCATCGAGGGGTTCATACGAAAGATAAACAATGCTTTTATGAATGATCTGCTTCTGTTAGATCACAGGTGTCAAACATGCGGCCCAGGGGCAAATCCAGCCCACCAAAGGATCCAATTTGGCCTGTGGGATAATTTGTGAATGCAAAAATGACACTGAAGATATGAACAGTCAAAGATGTTCAAATCATTTTAGGTCAATTCAACCTTAAGTAAGACCAGTAAAATACTATCATAATAACCCATAAATAATGAAAAAAGCTATTTTTTTCCTCTTTGTTTCAGTGTAAACAAAGTAAATTACACAACAATGTTTACATTTACAGGACTATCCTTTTACAAACAATGTGAATAACCTGAACAAATAGAACAGCCTGAATGTCTGAAGAGAAGTATGTGGAATTGTACCAATATTCTGTCTGTTATTAAATGTTTTGTGTATTTGTAGATCCACTGTGATCTGACAGTTGTGATGCACATGTATAAATGATAGGACTATGGTGCAATATTGTTAAAATTGCACTTATTTTTCTTCAGAATTTCAGGTTGTTAGTATATTTTTATGTTATATACAAGTGTAGTTCATAGATGTAAACATTTTCATAAGGAATTTTACTTTTTTCACCCAAAAACATAGAGAAAACTTTGGAATTGATATTATTATAAGTTCTGATCCTATTTTACTGGTCTGGCTCACTATTGATCATATTAGGCTGTATGTGGAACTGAACTAAAATGAGTTTGACGCCCCTGTGTTAGATGATGATTTTACACATTTATAGTTACACAGTTTGGAAAAAATTGTGCCTCCCAGCTGTCACTGACGTTGTGATGTTTGGGTTGAGACCCTTAAAGGTGACCTGTTTGTTTTCCAGTCTGTGCGAGTGGAAAACGAGGAGCTGAAGGAGGCCCCGGGTCAGAGCCAGCGAGCGCATGTCCAACCACAAACAGGCCACTCAGCTGCTGCAGACGGAGCTGCAGGACAGCCGAGTCACGGGTCCAAGACCAGGAGAACACCATCCAGACCCTGAAGAACAAACTGCAGGAGGCACAGGTTAGTCCCACAGAACATTCACATTCACTTTGAACTGCTTTAGATTGGACTTATTTGGATGATATTTGTTCTGTTTATGTTACAGAAAATGCATCGCCCAGTGCCGTTGAGCTGGAAAAACTGAAGACAAAAGTGTTCAAAATGGAAATGGAGCTGAGTTTGTCATCTGATAAACACCAGCAGGAGTAAGCACTGGATGTTCACTTCAGAATCCCAATGTTTTGGTTCAAAGTTAAAGAAAAGACGGAGCTCACTCCTCTGTTACAGCAGCTCATGTTTCCGCCTGGTTCTTTTTCTTCTTTATTTGATGGATTCCGTACTGCAAAGGTATCAACATGCACCCCGGGGTCCAAATCCAGCCTGCCAAGGGTCCAGTCTGGCCCTTGGGATGAATTTATGAAATGCAAAAATTATACTAAGATATTAAGCAATCCTTTTAGTTCAGGTTCCACATTCAGACCAATTCAATCTCCAGGTGGGTCAAACCAGTAAAATCCGATCATAACATAACAATAATGACAACTCCAAATGTTTCTCCTTGTAAATGTAAATATTTTCACGTATTTACACTAAACAAAGTATAATTTGCAAAAAATGTAAATAACTGAACAAATATGAACAACCTGAAATGTCTTAAGAGAAGTAAGTACAATTTTAACAACATTCTGCCTGATACTCAATGGTTTGTGTGTTGTAGATCCACTGTGATCTGTAAGTTATAATGTACATGTGGAAATGATAAACTGAGGCAGAATATTGATAAAATTACACTGATTTTTTTTTCAGTTCATGTTATTCACATCTTTTGAAGGATAGTTTGTAGAGGTAGACCGTTTCATAATGTAAATTAATTTTTTTTGCTCTAAAACACAGAGAAAAGTTTGGAGGTTGACAATATTTATATATTATATTATTATTTTACTGGTCCGGCCCATTTCAGATCCAATTTAGCTGAATATGGAACTGAACTAAATGAGTGTGACACCCCTGCCTACTGTGACTTCCTGTAACTCAGTGTTTTCAACCTGGGGTCGGGACCCACGTGGGGTCACCTGGAATTCAAATGGGGTCACCTGAAATTTCTAGTAATTGATAAAAAATAGAACTTACAAATAAAAATTTACATTATACAGTCTAAATATTGTCTAAAATTAATGTTTATTTGCAACATATTATAGCAAACTATTACACGATCAAAAACAAATTAATTTTAGCAAATAAAATGTCTCGTTTTTGAATGTATGGGGTTGCTAAGAAATTTCTAATAATTTATAACTAAAATTTTTAAAAAAATAAAACTTACTTGTAAAAATTTACATTATATAGTCTAAATGTTGTCTAAAATTAACATTTATTTGCAACATAGTATAGCAAACTATTGCAGGATCAAAAACAAATTAATTTTAGCAAATAAAATGTCTCCGCTTTGAATGTCCGGGGTCACCTGAAATTTCTAATAATTTATAAATAAAAAAATTTTAAAAAATAAACTTATTTTGTAAAAAAATTATATTATATAGTCTAAATGTTGTCTAAAATTAACATTTATTTGCAAACATAGTATAGCAAACTATTGCAGGATCAAAACAAATTAATTTTTTGCAAAAAAATGTCTCCGTTTTGAATGTATGGGGTTGCTAGAAATTTCTAATAATTTATAAATAAAAATTAAAAAATTAAACTTACTAATAAAATGTACATTATAGTCTAAATGTTGTCTAAAATTAACATTTATTTGCAGCTGTTACGCCCCGGCCTAGGGGTTTACCAGGGCGAACATAATGTGCTCACTTTTGTCCCCTCCCAGCTCCCAAGCTCACACGTCAGTCAAAAACTAAAATTCACAATGTTTATTCCAATTATTTTTTCTAAACAACTAAGGAAGGGTTAGGGGAGGGAGCGGCTAAAACAACAAACAAAATATCTTCTTTACAGTTTAAACTAAATTACTTACTCAAATAAATGCACGAAATAAAATACAGCAAACTTGCCTAAACTTCCTAACCAAAAACAGGAGAAAAAGTGAAACAAAAAGAGCCGACCTCCCCTACCAGAAAAGGGTTCGATTTACAAAACTATTCACAACTATATACAATCGAATTTTGCAGGAGCACGAAGACTGACGGTCACACACACGAACACAGGGTTGAAAGCTGGCAGGAGGCAAGAGAGAGCGAGGATGGAAACTCCAGGCCATTTTTAAAGGGCCGGGCAATCACCTTCCACCAATCAGCTTCCTGCAACAAACAGACACAAAAGGGGCACAGCACACCTACAGGACGGGGAGAACACACACACACACACTAAACAGAAAACACATACACCTATAAACAGACAAATTATGACCCAGGGTCATAACACAACATAGTAAAGCAAACTATTGCAGGATCAAAAACAAATTGATTTTAGCCAAACACAAAGGTCTCAGTTTTGGATGTCTGAGGTTGCTAGAAATTTGTGATGTTAAAATGGGGTTACGAGCCAAAAAAGGTTGGAAACCAGTGCTGTAACTGGTCTAAAAGTCTGAATGATGGGCCCTTTTGGATGTGGGGCATGTTTCACCCCGCAGTCTGTGTGTTCACACCAAATCCAAACCTCTGAATGTTCTCGTCTCTGCCTTTTCACACCTACCTCATTTGTTCCAAAGTGTTTTCATTGGGTTCTCCTTTCATTCCATGTGTGGCCACCGTCAGGATTCAGAAGTTGACAGCATCACTGAAGGAGAAGGAAGAGTCACTGAGGCGGCTCAAACTGAACCTGAGATCCCAGCAGCAAGAAGACGAGTCCTGTAAGTCCCACTGGGAATTCAGCTGCTGATCCAAAAACATGGGTTCAATTATCAGCATGATGTTACATTTATAAAAACAGATGATATTCTTGTATATTTCTATTGTTTGTGAGAGCACAACCCAGGAGGTCGTGTACGGTTTACTAAATTCTTTGCATCTTGTCAAGGTTTAAAGATTTTCTTAAAATTGAGCTCAAGTTTAGCTTGTATTGGACGGAAACATGACTATTGAGCTGTTGGTAAATTCTGTGCATTCACTGCTGTTTGTGAATATTAAATGGTAAATGGACTGAACTTCTGTAGCACATTTTCTATATCTTAATGGTGCCCAAAGCGCTTTACAATTCCTCACATTCACACACTCATACACTCATACACCAGCGGGCGACTGCTGCCATGCAAGGCGCTGCCTGACCCTACTGGGAGCAATTTAAGGTTCAGTGTCTTGCCCAAGGACACTTCGGCATGTGGACAGTCAGAGCCTTCGAACCCCCTTTAGTCATTGGACGACCCGCTCTACCAACTGAGCCGCAGCCGCCCACATTAGGAGTTGGTTCATGCCTGATGGGTGAACTATTCCATATGATAACAAACTATAGAGGTCGTAATTAAGGCTGTGTATTGGCGAGAATCGGATGATACGATACAAATCACAATACTAGGATCACGATATGATATATCACTATATATCATGATACTGTTAAAAAGGCAGTTTTTTGTTTGTCTTTTTTTTAAAAATGATTATTTCCTAGAAGAATTAAGTTCCATCATAAATCTGCACAAATACTAAACATTTGGATTTGATCCCAACAGGATCTAATGTTCTATCACCGAATGTTCCAACTGTGTTCAAACTGAAATTCTGTTTTACAGACATTCCAGTTTCAGATCCTGTTCAAATGTTCAGATTCTATTAGTTCACAACTAACATCAGAACCGGATTTTTGTGCGATCGCAACAAAGGAACTGTTAGTTAAAAAGCAGATTGTTTGTTCTAGATGTTTGACTGCTCCTTGTGTTGTGTGTCCATTCAGTCCTGCAGGGAAGGACCTCCATGCCAGACTGACCAAACCCAAGGGGGTGGTGGTCCAGAGCAGCATCGCTCTGGAGAAGGGCAAACTGGAGGAGGAGGTGGCCCAGCTTCAGCTGAGGATCACTGAGCTGCAGAGGTAAGAAGATGAACACACACTGGACCTGATGGGATCCAGTCACCTCTCTGACAGTAGGCACAGAACCACAGGAACAGTTCACATCACAGTTACTGGGACCAAAATTATCATCATTATCATTATCGCGGTATTATTGAAACTGTGCTCAAAATGTTCCAAAAGTACTGATACACACACGGAAATAATTTAACCAAGTTGTATATTTCAAAAAAAAAAAAATTTAAATAAATAAATAGATAAATAAAAAAAAAAAAAAAAAAAAAAAATATATATATATATATATATA